>NC_092152.1:14424580-14434580 GCF_045791955.1 Oncorhynchus clarkii lewisi
AGAGGGAGGTATAGAGAGAGGAGAGGGAGCTAGAGGGAGGTATAGAGAGAGGAGAGGGAGCTAGAGGGAGGTATAAAGAGAGGAGAGGGAGCTAGAGGGAGGTATAGAGAGAGGAGAGGGAGCTAGAGGGAGGTATAGAGAGAGGAGAGGGAGCTAGAGGGAGGAGAGGGAGCTAGAGGGAGGTATAGAGAGAGGAGAGGGAGCTAGAGGGAGGTATAGAGAGAGGAGAGGGAGCTAGAGGGAGGTATAGAGAGAGGAGAGGGAGCTAGAGGGAGGTATAAAGAGAGGAGAGGGAGCTAGAGGGAGGTATAGATAGAGGAGAGGGAGCTAGAGGGAGGTATAGAGAGAGGAGAGGGAGCTAGAGGGAGGTATAAAGAGAGGAGAGGGAGCTAGAGGGAGGTATAAAGAGAGGAGAGGGAGCTAGAGGGAGGTATACAGAGAGGAGAGGGAGCTAGAGGGAGGTATAGAGAGAGGAGAGGGAGCTAGAGGGAGGTATAGAGAGAGGAGAGGGAGCTAGAGGGATGTATAGAGAGAGGAGAGGGAGCTAGAGGAAGGTATAAAGAGAGGAGAGGGAGCTAGAGGGAGGAATAGAGAGAGGAGAGGGAGCTAGAGTGAGGTATAAAGAGAGGAGAGGGAGCTAGAGGGAGGTATAGAGAGAGGAGAGGGAGCTAGAGGGAGGTATAGAGAGAGGAGAGGGAGCTAGAGGGAGGTATAAAGAGAGGAGAGGGAGCTAGAGGGAGGTATAGAGAGAGGAGAGGGAGCTAGAGGGAGGTATAGAGAGAGGAGAGGGAGCTAGAGGGAGGAGAGGGAGCTAGAGGGAGGTATAGAGAGAGGAGAGGGAGCTAGAGGGAGGTATAGAGAGAGGAGAGGGAGCTAGAGGGAGGTATAGAGAGAGGAGAGGGAGCTAGAAGGAGGTATAAAGAGAGAAGAGGGAGCTAGAGGGAGGTATAGATAGAGGAGAGGGAGCTAGAGGGAGGTATAGAGAGAGGAGAGGGAGCTAGAGGGAGGTATAAAGAGAGGAGAGGGAGCTAGAGGGAGGTATAAAGAGAGGAGAGGGAGCTAGAGGGAGGTATACAGAGAGGAGAGGGAGCTAGAGGGAGGTATAGAGAGAGGAGAGGGAGCTAGAGGGAGGTATAGAGAGAGGAGAGGGAGCTAGAGGGAGGTATAGAGAGAGGAGAGGGAGCTAGAGGGAGGTATAAAGAGAGGAGAGGGAGCTAGAGGGAGGTATAGAGAGAGGAGAGGGAGCTAGAGTGAGGTATAAAGAGAGGAGAGGGAGCTAGAGGGAGGTATAGAGAGAGGAGAGGGAGCTAGAGGGAGGTATAGAGAGAGGAGAGGGAGCTAGAGGGAGGAGAGGGAGCTAGAGGGAGGTATAGAGAGAGGAGAGGGAGCTAGAGGGAGGTATAGAGAGAGGAGAGGGAGCTAGAGGGAGGTATAGAGAGAGGAGAGGGAGCTAGAGGGAGGTATAAAGAGAGGAGAGGGAGCTAGAGGGAGGTATAGATAGAGGAGAGGGAGCTAGAGGGAGGTATAGAGAGAGGAGAGGGAGCTAGAGGGAGGTATAAAGAGAGGAGAGGGAGCTAGAGGGAGGTATAAAGAGAGGAGAGGGAGCTAGAGGGAGGTATACAGAGAGGAGAGGGAGCTAGAGGGAGGTATAGAGAGAGGAGAGGGAGCTAGAGGGAGGTATAGAGAGAGGAGAGGGAGCTAGAGGGATGTATAGAGAGAGGAGAGGGAGCTAGAGGAAGGTATAAAGAGAGGAGAGGGAGCTAGAGGGAGGAATAGAGAGAGGAGAGGGAGCTAGAGTGAGGTATAAAGAGAGGAGAGGGAGCTAGAGGGAGGTATAGAGAGAGGAGAGGGAGCTAGAGGGAGGTATAGAGAGAGGAGAGGGAGCTAGAGGGAGGTATAAAGAGAGGAGAGGGAGCTAGAGGGAGGTATAGAGAGAGGAGAGGGAGCTAGAGGGAGGTATAGAGAGAGGAGAGGGAGCTAGAGGGAGGAGAGGGAGCTAGAGGGAGGTATAGAGAGAGGAGAGGGAGCTAGAGGGAGGTATAGAGAGAGGAGAGGGAGCTAGAGGGAGGTATAGAGAGAGGAGAGGGAGCTAGAAGGAGGTATAAAGAGAGAAGAGGGAGCTAGAGGGAGGTATAGATAGAGGAGAGGGAGCTAGAGGGAGGTATAGAGAGAGGAGAGGGAGCTAGAGGGAGGTATAAAGAGAGGAGAGGGAGCTAGAGGGAGGTATAAAGAGAGGAGAGGGAGCTAGAGGGAGGTATACAGAGAGGAGAGGGAGCTAGAGGGAGGTATAGAGAGAGGAGAGGGAGCTAGAGGGAGGTATAGAGAGAGGAGAGGGAGCTAGAGGGAGGTATAGAGAGAGGAGAGGGAGCTAGAGGGAGGTATAAAGAGAGGAGAGGGAGCTAGAGGGAGGTATAGAGAGAGGAGAGGGAGCTAGAGTGAGGTATAAAGAGAGGAGAGGGAGCTAGAGGGAGGTATAGAGAGAGGAGAGGGAGCTAGAGGGAGGTATAGAGAGAGGAGAGGGAGCTAGAGGGAGGAGAGGGAGCTAGAGGGAGGTATAGAGAGAGGAGAGGGAGCTAGAGGGAGGTATAGAGAGAGGAGAGGGAGCTAGAGGGAGGTATAGAGAGAGGAGAGGGAGCTAGAGGGAGGTATAAAGAGAGGAGAGGGAGCTAGAGGGAGGTATAGATAGAGGAGAGGGAGCTAGAGGGAGGTATAGAGAGAGGAGAGGGAGCTAGAGGGAGGTATAAATAGAGGAGAGGGAGCTAGAGGGAGGTATAAAGAGAGGAGAGGGAGCTAGAGGGAGGTATACAGAGAGGAGAGGGAGCTAGAGGGAGGTATAGAGAGAGGAGAGGGAGCTAGAGGGAGGTATAGAGAGAGGAGAGGGAGCTAGAGGGAGGTATAGAGAGAGGAGAGGGAGCTAGAGGGAGGTATAAAGAGAGGAGAGGGAGCTAGAGGGAGGAATAGAGAGAGGAGAGGGAGCTAGAGGGAGGTATAGAGAGAGGAGAGGGAGCTAGAGGGAGGTATAGAGAGAGGAGAGGGAGCTAGAGGGAGGAGAGGGAGCTAGAGGGAGGTATAGAGAGAGGAGAGGGAGCTAGAGGGAGGTATAGAGAGAGGAGAGGGAGCTAGAGGGAGGTATAGAGAGAGGAGAAGGAGCTAGAGGGAGGTATAGAGAGAGGAGAGGGAGCTAGAGGGAGGTATAAAGAGAGGAGAGGGAGCTAGAGCGAGGTATAGAGAGAGGAGAGGGAGCTAGAGGGAGGTATAGAGAGAGGAGAGGGAGCTAGAGGGAGGTATAGAGAGAGAAGAGGGAGCTAGAGGGAGGTATAAAGAGAGGAGAGGGAGCTAGAGCGAGGTATAGAGAGAGGAGAGGGAGCTATAGGGAGGTATAGAGAGAGGAGAGGGAGCAGGACAGGAGCTAAAATGGCTGGCGGAGATGGCCGCTGTTTTACGGTCTCCTAACCAATTGTGCTATTATGTATTTTTTTCGCAATATTTGTAAATGATTTTGTACATAATGTTTCTGCACCCGTATCTTACGGCAAAAAAAGAGCTTCTGGATATCAGGACAGTGATCACTCACCTCGGATTAGACAAAGAGCTTCTGGATATCAGGACAGTGATCACTACCTCGGATTAGACAAAGAGCTTCTGGATATCAGGACAGTGATCACTCACCTCGGATTAGACAAAGAGCTTCTAGATATCAGGACAGAGATCACTCACCTCGGATTAGACAAAGCGCTTCTGGATATCAGGACAGAGATCACTCACCTCGGATTAGACAAAGAGCTTCTGGATATCAGGACAGATATCACTCACCTCGGATTAGATGAAGAGCTTCTAGATATCAGGACAGTGATCACTCACTTTGGAATAGACAAAGAGCTTCTGGATATCAGGACAGTGATCACTCACCTCGGATTAGACAAAGAGCTTCTGGATATCAGGACAGTGATCACTCACCTCGGACTAGACAAAGAGCTTCTGGACATCAGGACAGTGATCACTCAACTCGGATTAGACATAGAGCTTCTAGATATCAGGACAGTGATCACTACCTCGGATTAGACATAGAGCTTCTAGATATCAGGACAGTGATCACTACCTCGGATTAGACAAAGAGCTTCTGGATATCAGGACAGTGATCACTCACTTTGGAATAGACAAATATTTCTTCTTCAACAACAACAGCAGCAAGCAGGACTCACACAATATTCTCCAAACACCCCACAGGGCAGACATCCCAATTATTCTCAAAAGGAAGCGACACAGAGGAAGAAGAGCCGGATGCCTCGTCCGGACCCGCAGAAGGCAACCTTTAAACAGGTCAACAGTCTTGGACCAAAAGGCTTCTGAACAGTTTTTACCCCCAGGCCATAAGACTCCTGACATGTAACCAAATGGTTACACAGACTATTAGCATTGTGTGCACCCCCCTCTTCATACACTACTGCGACTCTCTGTTCATCATATATACATAGTCACTTTAACCATACCCACATACAACCTCAATAAGATTGACATTTCCTTTAACCTTATCTAACAAGGCAAGTAAGTTAATAACTAATTTCTATTTTCAATGACAGCCTAGGAACAGTGGGTTAACTGCCTTGTTCAGGGGCAGAATGACAGATTTGTACCTTTTCAGATCTGGGATTCAAAGTTGCAAACTCTTGGTTACTAGTCCAACGCTTTAACCACTAGGCTACCCTGCTGTTGTACCCATTCACCTGCTGGGTACAGGGGAATGGGTGCAAGCCAGTAGGAGCTCCACTCCCTCCCTCTGCCAGGCCTTCTTAATCAAATTAACTATCTCCTCTCTATCCTGCTCTGTCTCACTTGTCTCTCTGTCTATCTGTCTCGCTTGTCTCGCTTGTCTCATTGTTTCTCCCTCATCCACTCTCAGAGCCAATTTATGCTTGATCCGAAAATGTGGACGGAAGCGCCGTATGGATGGCGTGACGCAATGGCAGAGCCCCCGGAGGCATGCAGAGGCCAAATTGAGTTCTGTACCGCATCGCCGTGCGTCTCTCAAATTTTTGTATCAATGCGAAGGGCTCTGTATAGCTTTGCATTGATATGCAGAGGACGGGAGGTCCTGTATAAACACAAACACACTTCCTTGACAACTTCCTTCACAACAGCTCTGCGCTGCTCCGTGAAGAGAAGTATGTATGACTTCACCGTAGATGCTGCGTGGACAATGCAGATTCTGAATTGACCATGAACCTCCTTTAAGACGTAAAGGTGCCTGGAAGAACCTTCTGGTTCACCTGCAGAACCTTCTGGTTCACCTGCAGAACCTTCTGGTTCACCTGCAGAACCTTTAAATTTCAAAAGGGTTCCTTGAGGAATCCCTCTGAAAAGCCCCTCGTGGCATGTCATTCTTGTTCATTCTTGCATGTAAACTGTCCTTGAATATTTATGCATATTACATATTCTATTGGAATATTAATAATATTATTATTGCTGATTATATATAGTAATAAAATGGTAACTATTTCAACTTTGTAATTTGCATAGGCTCTTGAGTAATTCATACACCTCTATCAGCCTCACTGAAGCTACACAGCTGTCAGTGTTCAACCTTAACATGTGACGACAATAGAAAATAAATTATGAACAGGAATTTTGTTTACTCTTACGGGTGTCCGTAATATTCTCCTGCAACATCATCCCGCGTGGTTCCGTTGGTAGAGCATGGCACTTGCAATGCCAGGGTTGTGGGTTCAATTCTCACAAGGGAGCAGAATGGAGAAATGAAATGTATGCACTCACTACTGTAAGGTGCTCTGGATAAGAGTGTCTGCTAAATGACTACAATGTGAAAGTATCTGTCTTAAAACCCTCCACTCCAGGGTTCCCCCAGGAACGTGTTGCTACATTAAAGGTTCCTCTAAGAACCCCTCAACAAATCAAAGGTGCAAATATGAACCATTGACTAGCAATGGTTCCTTGAGGATAGCCAGGAGTTCCTTGAGTAACTCCAGGGTACCTGAAGTCTCCACTTATACTGATTCTCTCTCTGTCTGTCACACATACTCATGCACCCAACGTGTGCATGCACATCTGCACCCTTTCTTAGCATCTATCGATTCCACTTGAGTCATCTAGACTTGAGTCTTTATCATGCCACCTCCACCTGTCTTTATCTCTCTCTCTATTCTTCTTCGTCAGATGACGTGGTGTTTGCACGTATGTAGCAACAAAAGATATGAGCGTTTTCACTGGCAAGGCCAGGGCTGCATGTCATCTTCATTACACTTCCCTTGTCTTCTGAAACCAGTGGCATCTGGTTTCACATTGCAAATCGCACACGGATACAAAAACGTCCCAGCATGCAGTAACCTTGAGGGACACCAGCCAACCAGAGCTCTGCCCGCTCCGTCACTAAGAGCTAGAGCACAAGAAAAGTGCTTTGCGCATCCTCCAAACCCCGCCCATGCCAACATCTCCACGCCCCACCCATGCCAACTCCTCCAAGCCCAGGCAACGCCAACATTTCCACGCACACCAACTCCTCCAAGCCCCGCCCACACCAACATCTCCACGCCCTGCCCATGCCAAGTCCTCCAAGCCCAGGCAATGCCAACTTTTCCACGCACACCAACTCCTCTAAGCCCAGCCAACGCCAACTTTACCATGCACCGCCCACGCCAACTCCTCCAAGCCCCTCCAACACCAACATCTCCATGCACCGCCCACGCCAACTCCTCCAAGCCCCTCCAACACCAACATCTCCATGCACCGCACACGCCAACTCCTCCAAGCCCCGCCCACACCAACATCTCCACGCACCGCACACGTCAACTCCTCCAAGCCCCGCCCACACCAACTTCTCCACGCACCGCACACGCCAACTCCTCCAAGCCCTGCCCACACCAACATCTCTACGCACCGTACACACCAACTCCTCCCTTCCAGTGAAGGGAAATCTTAATGCTACAGCATACAATGACATTCTAGACAATTCTGTGCTTCCAACTTTGTGGCATTAGTTTGGGAAAGAACCTTTCCTGTTTAAGCATAACAATACCCCGTGCACAAACCGGGGTCCGTATAGAAATGGTTTGACAGGATTGGTGTGGAAGAACTTGACTGGCCTACACAGAGCCCTGACCTCAATCCCATCAAACACCTTTGGAATTAATTGGAACGCCAACTACAAGTCAGGTCTAATCGTCCAACACCAGTGCCCGACCTCACTAATGCTCTTGTGGCTGAAAGGAAGCAAGTCCCCGCAGCAATGTTCCAACATCTAGTGGAAAGCCGTCCCAGAACTTTTGACGCTGTCATAGCAGCAAAGGAGGGACCAACTCCATATTAATGCCCCTGATTATGGGAATGAGACTTTTGATGAGAAGGTGTACCACCCTGCATACCACTGCTGGCTTGTCTCTGAAACTAAGCAGGGTTGGTCCTGGTCAGTCCCTGGATGGGAGACCAGATGTTGCTGAACTTGATGTTGGAGGGCCAGTAGGAGGTACTGTTTCCTCTTGTCTAAAATAAAAAGATCCCAATGCCCCAGGGCAGAGATTGGGGACATTTCCCTGTGTAGAGTGTCGTCTTTCAGATGTTAAACGGGTGTCTTCACTCTAGGTGGTCACTAAAGATCCCATGGCACTTATTGTAGGGGTGGGGGTGTTAACCCTGGTGTCCTGGCTAAATTCACAATTTGGCCTTCATACCATCATGGCCACCTAATCATCTCCAGCTTCCAATTGGCTCATACCTCTCCCATGGAACTGTTCCCCAGGTTGTTGCTGTAAATGAGAATGTGTTCTCAGCGGAGTTGAGTGATTGCGCACTGCTCCATGTCCTTTCCAACTGCTCTGTGCTCACAGAAGAAAAAAGAATGCCGTTCCATGTCCTTTCCAACTGCTCTGTGCTCACAGAAGAAAAAAGAATGCCGCTCCATGTCCTTTCCAACTGCTCTGTGCTCACAAAAGAAAAAAGAATGCTGCTCCATTTATTCAAATCACAATTTAACCACACCATCTATTTTTGTGAATACCTCGTCCTACCATTTGGTTTTGAAGTTTTGCAACCAAACCATATGGATTTGAATGAAAAGTATTTGAATAAACAACATGAAAAGGTGAGGTTAAGAAGCACACATCATTTCATGTAGGTTACATGTCATATTAAACAGCAGACCTAAATAGGTCAGGAGCCAGACAGGGAGCCTAAGAAGGAATGAACATGAATTATTTAGGCTATATTATTTCTATTATTTCAAGGCTATAGCCTACAAAGAAATACATTGTGAAGCATTTACAAGTGTGTTTCGATGTATTGTAATCTATAAATGGCCTATGTAGGCTGTGATTTACTTAGAATTAAATACAAATTAAACAAAAAATTACTTGTTAGTGCTAATGAATTCTTATTTTTGGAATTCATTTTTAGAAACACACGTTTGGCTAGTCTGTGGCTTCAGGCTCATCAGATGGTGCCTGGAGAGCAGGACAGCAGGGGAGAATATCCTCTCGACACCTGCAGAGCCACTGGGGATGCTAAACACCCTTTTTGACACTCTTCCCAGGCTGGGCAGAGATGCAGAGTTGTTTTGTTTAATTTTCCATAGGTAGTCCTAGATAATAGAAATAACCCAATAACAATGGAAAGCTCCTTGAGCGTGGGAATATACCAGGCCTATTGACCCAAAATCAATTATTCTATAGATAATAGAACAAAAATGAACTTACGTTTAAGAGATTCAATTTTTTGTTTATAAATGCTATAATGACACACTTAGCTATATCTACCCACCTCATTTCTTTCTGTTAGCATGTGCATGTAGAAAGTACACCATCATGCTTTAGGGATACGTGTCTTTTCAGATTCCACAATGATTATTTAGTTGTGGACACTACATCACCACACTCCCTCTCTTGCTCTTGGTCCTCATCTTTGTAAGTCACCTTGATTTAGCACCTGTGTGTTTTTTCAGTGTCTTTATGAAAATATTTAGTGAACTCCATGACAGTAGCTAAAGCAAGGGGCTATAGCAGCACACAAGTAGATTACCAATGCATGCTGGGACGGGGCGCACCCTGAGCTGGTGAAGTGAGCCAACTGGAGCTAAGTTGCAATGGGAAGAGAAGGCCAATGCTCCAGCCTTTGGGAAACTCACTCCACGTTCCAGTCAAATTGGGCACGCTGTGCTCCTCGTTCCGCTCCAGCTCCGCTCACATACTCTGAGTCTCAGTCAATTTACCTGGTAAAATAAGGTTTAAAAAAAATAAACTACTTTTGGTGATTGGTACGTTGGTGTTCTTGATCATATCCTGAACTAATATGTATGCAGGCACACATGCACACACCCTCTCCTCTCCTCTCCTCTCCTCTCTTCTTCTCTCCTCTTCTCAGCCATGTCCTCTTTTCGTCCTCTCCCCTCCTCTCATCTCCTCGTCATCTCCACTCCCCTCATCCTCGTACATGCAGATTAGAATTGACTCTCAATTACATTCATTCCCTGGGCAGAGATGACAGTCAGAACCAGGCCCAGATAAAACACATCAGCCTCTCAAATGGCTCCGTTCAGCACCATCGGCATCACATCATGGACTCCTATAACAGAGGCTCCCGACCAGTACAGACATATGTTCTATTCACAGACACGTCACTCTTCATTTGTGATAATTATTCTCACTCTCTGCTGGAGATCTAGGTGAGCTAGCCAGTTAAGACTGCGTATGGATATGCTGACCTGTTCCAGAACGTTAAACTCTTCATCATGGTATCATGGAAGGATGACCGTGAACAGCAAATGCTTATTTTTGTGGGAACCGAGTCGGCTGAACACAAAATCTATTTCCTGCCTGTTTGGAGATAGAGATGCTCTATCCTTTGGTGTATCTTTCCAATGAGTGTGTTCATCACAAGATAATCACACGCTGCATATAGAACACACACACACACACACACACACACGAATGCCAGCCAGGTCACCCGTAACACAAAAATCAGTATTCGAAGTCCATCCATGTCTGAGGACGTTGGG
>NC_092152.1:14442080-14652080 GCF_045791955.1 Oncorhynchus clarkii lewisi
GTATACATGGGGGATTTATACATGGGGGATGTATACATGGGGGTTGTATACACGGGGGATTTATACATGGGGGATGTATACATGGGGATGTATACATGGGAGATTTATACATGGGGGATGTATACATGGGGGATTTATACATGGGGGATGTATACATGGGGGATGTATACATGGGTGATTTATACATGGGTGATTTATACATGGGGGATTTATACATGGGGGATGTATACATGGGGGATTTATACATGGGGGATGTATACATGTGGGATTTATACATGGGGGATGTATACATGTGGGATTTATACATGGGGGATGTATACATGGGGGTTGTATACACGGGGGATTTATACATGTTGGATGTATACATGGGGGATTTATACATGGGGGATGTATACATGGGGGATTTATACATGGGGGATGTATACATGGGTGATTTATACATGGGTGATTTATACATGGGGGATTTATACATGGGGGATGTATACATGGGGGATTTATACATGGGGGATGTATACATGGGGGATGTATACATGGGGGATTTATACATGGGGGATTTATACATGGGGGATTTATACATGGGGGATTTATACATGGGGTATTTATACATGGGGGATTTATACATGGGGGACGTATACATGTGGGATTTATACATGGGGGATGTATACATGTGGGATTTATACATGGGGGATGTATACATGGGTGATTTATACACGGGTGATTTATACATGGGGGATTTATACATGGGGGATGTATACATGGGGGATTTATACATGGGGGATGTATACATGGGGTATTTATACATGGGGGATTTATACATGGGGGATGTATACATGTGGGATTTATACATGGGGGATGTATACATGTGGGATTTATACATGGGGGATGTATACATGGGGGTTGTATACACGGGGGATTTATACATGGGGGATGTATACATGGGGATGTATACATGGGGGATTTATACATGGGGGATGTATACATGGGGGATTTATACATGGGGGATGTATACATGGGTGATTTATACATGGGTGATTTATACATGGGGGATTTATACATGGGGGATGTATACATGGGGGATTTATACATGGGGGATGTATACATGTGGGATTTATACATGGGGGATGTATACATGGGGGATTTATACATGGGGGATTTATACATGGGGGATTTATACATGGGGGATTTATACATGGGGGATTTATACATGGGGGATCTATACATGGGGGATGTATACATGGGGGATGTATACATGGGGGATGTATACATGGGGGATTTATACACGGGGGATTTATACACGGGGGATGTATACACGGGGGATCTATACACGGGGGATGTATACATGGGTGATTTATACATGGGTGATTTATACATGGGGGATTTATACATGGGGGATGTATACATGGGGGATTTATACATGGGGGATTTATACATGGGGGATGTATACATGGGGGATTTATACATGGGGGATGTATACATGGGTGATTTATACATGGGGGATTTATACATGGGGGATGTATACATGGGGGATTTATACATGGGGGATGTATACATGTGGGATTTATACATGGGGGATGTATACATGGGGGATTTATACATGGGGGATTTATACATGGGGGATTTATACATGGGGGATTTATACATGGGGGATCTATACATGGGGGATGTATACATGGGGGATGTATACATGGGGGATTTATACACAGGGGATTTATACACGGGGGATGTATACACGGGGGATCTATACATGGGGGATCTATACATGGGGGATTTATACATGGGGGATGTATACATGGGGGATGTATACATGGGGGATTTATACATGGGGGATTTATACATGGGGGATTTATACATGGGGGATGTATACATGTGGGATTTATACATGGGGGATGTATACATGGGGGATTTATACATGGGGGATGTATACATGGGGGTTGTATACACGGGGGATTTATACATGGGGGATGTATGCATGGGGATGTATACATGGGGGATTTATACATGGGGGATGTATACATGGGGGATTTATACATGGGGGATGTATACATGGGTGATTTATACATGGGGGATTTATACATGGGGGATTTATACATGGGGGATGTATACATGGGGGATTTATACATGGGGGATGTATACATGTGGGATTTATACATGGGGGATGTATACATGGGGGATTTATACATGGGGGATTTATACATGGGGGATTTATACATGGGGGATCTATACATGGGGGATGTATACATGGGGGATGTATACATGGGGGATGTATACATGGGGGATTTATACACAGGGGATTTATACACGGGGGATGTATACACGGGGGATCTATACATGGGGGATCTATACATGGGGGATTTATACATGGGGGATGTATACATGGGGGATGTATACATGGGGGATTTATACATGGGGGATTTATACATGGGGGATTTATACATGGGGGATTTATACATGGGGGATTGAAAAGGATGCAGACAATTACATTTATGGAAGCCATAATATATCTGCAATATTAAAGCTGATCTACCCCCTAAAAAAATAAATATTTGTATAGATGAAATATGAATCTACAGCACCTGGGAGAAGTAGATCTGGGAAAGGTACTGAGAGAGAAAAGCCCTGAAACACACAAGGACACACTCATAGAAATTAACAGACAGAAGATATGGCCTGTTACCTTTAAAAATATAAGGCAATGTTTGTATGACACCCTATGAAACAGACCCCTATTTACCACTTATACCAGTGGGTAACTGGCAAATTGGAAGGGCTGGGGGGCTGGGAGGTGTTGTAAACCCTTTCAGATGTACCAAAATACAGGCATGGTAAATTAGTGGGATTTTGGTCTGTCTATGAATGCGACATCATTCAGTACACCACATAGGAACACACTCCTACACCACACAGGAGCATTCTCCTACACCACACAGGAACACACTGCTACACCACACAGGAGCATTCTCCTACACCACACAGGAACACACTGCTACACCACACAGGAACACACTGCTACACCACACAGGAACACACTGCTACACCACACAGGAACACACTGCTACACCACACAGGAACACACTGCTACACCACAAAGGAACACACTGCTACACCACACAGGAACACACTCCTACACCACACAGAAACGTTATCCTACACCACACAGGAACACACTGCTACACCACACAGGAACACACTGCTACACCACACAAGAACACACTGCTATACCACACAAGAACACACTCCTACACCACACAAGAACACACTCCTACACCACACAGGAACACACTGCTACACCACACAGGAACACACTCCTACACCACACAGGAACACACTCCTACACTCCAACACAACACAGGAACACACTCCGACACCACTGACAACCCATGCTGTGTGTATTGCGTACTCGTTATTACGGGTCTCGTCCCGTGTTTTGTTGTGGACTTGTTTTTACGGGTCTCATCCCGTGTATTGTTTTTACTGGTCTCATCCCGTGTATTGTTTTTACTGGTCTCATCCCGTGTATTGTTATTACGGGTCTCATCCCGTGTATTGTTTTTACTGGTCTCATCCCGTGTATTGTTTTTACGGGTCTCATCCCGTGTATTGTTTTTACTGGTCTCATCCCGTGTATTGTTATTACGGGTCTCGTCCCGTGTATTGTTTTTACGGGTCTCATCCCGTGTATTGTTATTACGGGTCTCGTCCCGTGTATTGTTATTACGGGTCTCGTCCCGTGTCTTGTTTTTACGGGTCTCGTCCCGTGTATTGTTTTTACGGGTCTCATCCCGTGTATTGTTTTTACGGGTCTCATCCCGTGTATTGTTTTTACGGGTCTCGTCCCGTGTATTGTTTTTACAGGTCTCATCCTGTGTATTGTTTTTACGGGTCTCATCCCGTGTATTGTTTTTACGGGTCTCATCCCGTGTATTGTTTTTACGGGTCTCATCCCGTGTATTGTTTTTACGGGTCTCATCCCGTGTATTGTTATTACGGGTCTCGTCCCGTGTATTGCTATTACAGGTATCGTCCCATGTATTTATTAGAGGTTTAACCTCACTCTTTTGTTTGGGTTACATCCCTGTGTTTGTTTCTGTGCTTGTCTCCAATCATTTATACAACGTGACGTAAACGCAGGAATAATAGTGATTTGGTTGTGATTTGTTTTCACTCTGACCAAGTGTCTAACATGGGACATCTTTAATTGGTTCATATGGAAATAATTGATATCTTTATGAACATATATTTGTTTATAGAATTGATACTTTTAGACAATATTATAATGTCTGACGCTAGAAACACTGCTGGAGAATCAGTCTGTCCATCCGTCTGTCCGTCCGTCTGTCCATCCGTCCGTCCGTCCGTCTGTCATTGTGAGGTGAGTTGTAAGGCAGTGGGAAAAGACCCCTCTGGCTTAAAGCATGAACCATGTTAAACTCTATTAAATTAGCAAGGCTTTAATATTAAAATAATAACATTTACCTCTACAATAAATGGTTTTACTTCCAAGATCAATACAGCCACTCTATAATGCCAGAGTATTATTATAAAGTAATAAGCAGGCCCTGTTGAACTGTACAGAACATTAGATAAAACCACACATTATAGATTAAATCATTTCATATCAAATGTCACAGATTCCCATGGGACGTAATATGGTTACATCACTAAAGGAGAGATGTGGTCTTTATATAGAACAGAGAATTACCTTTCCATAACATAATGTAATGAAAAACCACTCACTCATGTCTGACTTTGTGTTTGCACATGTTCCTTAACCCTCTGAGCACTGTGAAGAGCTATCAGACATCTCTTGAATATAACCTTTCTTATCTCAGGTTTAAAACTTCTTATGGCTGAAATCCCGCTACCGGTATCGATATGACAACAGCCAGTGAAATTGCAGTGCGCCAAATTCAAACAACAGAAATCGAATAATTAAAATTCCGCAAACATACAAGTATTTTACACCATTTTAAATATAAACTTGTTGTTAATCCCACCACAGTGTCCGATTTCAAAAAGGCTTTACAGCAAAAGCACACCATCTGATTATGTTAGGTCAGTACCTAGTCACAGAAAAACACAGACATTTTTCCAGCCAAAGACAGGAGTCACAAAAAGCAGAAATATAGATAAAATGAATCACTAACCTTTGATGATCTTCATCAGATGACACTCATAGGACTTCATGTTACACAATACATGTACAGGTATGTTTTGTTCGATAAAGTTCATATTCACATCCAAAAATCTCAGTTTACATTGGCGCGTTATGTTCAGTAGTTCCAAAACATCCAGTGATTTTGCAGAGAGCCACATCAATTTACAGAAATAATCATAATAAACATTGATAAAAGATACAACTGTTATGCCTGGAATTTTAGAACCACAGCTCCTTACTGCAACCGCTGTGTCAGATTTCAATTGTTTTTTACAGAAAAAGCACACCATGCAATAATCTGAGTACAGCGCTCAGACAATAAAACAAGCCAAACAGATACCCGCCATGTTGTGGAGTCAACAGAAGTCAGAAATAGCATTACAAATATTAACTTACCTTTGATGATCTTCATCAGAATGCACTCCCAGGGATCCCAGTTCCCAAATAAATGTTTGTTTTGTTCAATGAGGTCCATCATTTATGTCCAAATACCTCCTTTTGTTAGCGCGTTTAGTAGACAAACTGAATTGGTCCACTCACACAGACAGCATTGTGAAGAAGGCGCAGCAGCGCCTCTTCAACCTCAGGAGGCTGAAGAAATTCGGCTTGTCACCAAAAGCACTCACAAACTTCTACAGATGCACAATCGAGAGCATCCTGGCGGGCTGTATCACCGCCTGGTATGGCAACTGCTCCGCCCTCAACCGTAAGGCTCTCCAGAGGGTAGTGAGGTCTGCACAACGCATCACCGGGGGCAAACTACCTGCCCTCCAGGACACCTACACCACCCGATGTCACAGGAAGGCCATAAAGATCATCAAGGACATCAACCACCCGAGCCACTGCCTGTTCACCCCGCTATCATCCAGAAGGCGAGGTCAGTACAGGTGCATCAAAGCTGGGACCGAGAGACTGAAAAACAGCTTCTATCTCAAGGCTATCAGACTGTTAAACAGCCACCACTAACATTGAGTGGCTGCTGCCAACACACTGACACTGACTCAACTCCAGCCACTTTAATAATGGGAATTGATGGGAAATGATGTAAATATATCACTAGCCACTTTAAACAATGCTACCTTATATAATGTTACTTACCCTACATTATTCATCTCATAGGCATACGTATATACTGTACTCTATATCATCGACTGTATCCTTATGTAATACATGTATCACTAGCCACTTTAACTATGCCACTTTGTTTACATACTCATCTCATATGTATATACTGTACTCGATACAATCTACTGTATCTGCCTATGCTGCTCTGTACCATCACTCATTCATATATCCTTATGTACATATTCTTTATCCCCTCACACTGTGTACAAGACAGTAGTTTTGGAATTGTTAGTTAGATTACTTGTTGGTTATTACTGCATTGTCGGAACTAGAAGCACAAGCATTTCGCTACACTCGCATTAACATCTGCTAACCATGTGTATGTGACAAATAAAATTTGATTTGATTTGATTTTAGACAAATGCAAACTCACGAGGCGTGGGCAAGTCCAGGTGAAAGTTCAGACGAAAAGTTAAAAAAGTTATATTACAGTTCGTAGAAACATATCAAACGATGTATAGAATCAATCTTTCTGATGTTTTTATCATAAATCTTCAATAATGTTCCAACCG
Organism: Oncorhynchus clarkii lewisi; assembly: GCF_045791955.1. NCBI lineage: Eukaryota > Metazoa > Chordata > Actinopteri > Salmoniformes > Salmonidae > Oncorhynchus > Oncorhynchus clarkii. The sequence continues at coordinate 14,448,873 of NC_092152.1, forward strand.
GAGAATTCCTTTGTCTTTAGAATTGCAATGGAACGCAGGTCGCTCTCGTGCGCGTGATCAGCTCATGCCACTCTGGCAGACCCTTGACTCAATCAGCTCTCATTCCCCCCTCCTTCACAGTAGAAGCCTCAAACAAGGTTCTAACGACTGTAGACATCTAGTGGAAGCCTTAGGAAGTGCAATATGACCCCATAGATACTGTATAATCGATAGGCAATGACTTCAAAAACTACAAACCTCAGATTTCCCACTTCCTGGTTGGATTTTCTATCAGGTTCTTGCCTGCCATATGAGTTATGTTATACTCACAGACATCATTCAAACAGTTTTAGAAACTTCAGAGTGTTTTCCATCCACATCTACTAAGTAGCAGGCAGTTTACTCTGGGCACCTTATTCATCCAAGCTACTCAATACTGCCCCCAGCCATAAGAAGTTTTAAGAATAGTAAGTAGCAGCATCAGTCTACGACTCACTCCCTCTCCAAAGTTTAGCCTTAATTGCATTGCCAATTTTGAGACATGTAAACCCATGACCTTGTCCAAATGCAGCTCAGGTGTGGTCAACTAGAAAGAGAATACATTGACTGATAAATAACCAAACACGATGCCATCCCTCAAAACCCTTTATGTGTGATGATTGTCTTTCTTGGGACGATGAAGGTTTAAAAGAGAGGAAAGAATAGAAAGATGAATGCTGAAGATGAAAAAAAGATGAATGCTGAAGGCCCCTGGCTGTCTGTGGCCCCAGTTAAGGCCTCCTCAGAGGAGAGAGAGACACACTAAAGGTACTCTCCATTCAGAGTTCAATCAATGCAGCCTGATTACATTTCGAGTGGTTACTTGGACTTGTTTTGTTTGTTGTGACATCCCCTCTGGCTTTGTGCGTTTGTATTGCTCCTGATAAAGGCAGCTGGGATCCTGCTTGGATGGGAGTGGAGAGACAGTTTGGGGAAGGGGTTAAGGCTGTTTTCTGTACAGAACAGTTTGCCGATGTTCCTTTTATTGACAGTGCTCTTTCTCCCTCTCTTTCTCTACACTCTCTTCAATTGATGAGGTACATAGTAACAAAGGAAAGAGAACACAACATGAGAGAGAGTGCAATGTTGAACAATGCAGTTTAGCTTGGTGTTAGCAATAGTCACCATAGATAACGTCCGGATCGCTGTGCTGACACACTTGATGACCTTATCATCTTATGACATGGTGTTAGTGCACCGATTTGGACAATGAGTTATCAGGCATGGACCCCTCACCCCTGCTAGGCCTTTATTTGTGGGTGAGAACAAGCAGGCTAACTGGGAATAAAAAGGTATACATCTAATTGTAAACACTGACCTAAAAACATAGGCTACACACACACACACATCCCCCATTAGCTCAGAACCCAACATATATCTCAGTACAATGCAACTCTGATAACAGGCTGAAACAAAGCCTTAAGCTCCAGGTCTAAACAGAATAATACACGTGGCTAAAATGTACATTCAAATTGAAATGAGGTTGCGTGTTGAATAATTGATTTGTCCTGGTGGAGAACACGACGGCGGGACAAGCCACTTCTGTGCCATGTGGGAATGTATGGACACGAGGAGAAGCTTAGAGATGCACGCCACGCCACCGCCACGCCACCGCCACGTCAACGCCAGCCCTACGCCATGATCTGATGAAGCCCAAGCCCAGCCAGCACCCAAGGCCCTCAGGCTCTCACACAACAACAGCACAGCCCAGCCACCATGGAGACACCACATTTGCCCTGGTAACCACCCTGGGTGAATGTTGAATCAGTCTTTACGGCGTCAAGGATGAAGAAAAACAAACATAAACAATGAACGTTGAGATTATGGTTGAAGTTTTGTTTTTGTTGTCGCCGTCGTGCTACAAAGCCGACATAAAGTGAGCATTTAGTGTCCTTCTTTAATGTCTCAATCGCCTCCGTTCCCCCCCCACTCGACTGTAGGTATTTCTGTTGGAGGCATCTGCTTAGATCTGAGTCTTTAATGCTGACTGCCGCAACTCTTTTGAGTCTCACTACAAAAGCATCTGGCAGTAAACTTTTCCCCCTGAAGGAGCGAGGGTGTGTTGTTGGGATAGCTGCCCTCTAGGGAATCTACTGCTCTAGCACAGCCGGATCTGAGGACGAACATGCAGGCAGACTGCGTTTCTCCCCCCTTCAACTGCAAACAAAGAGCTTTCACACATGGCACAATTCTCTTAGTCATTTCTCTGGGAGAATATATTTATGTGTGTGTAGCTATAGCCTACTTAATTTTTATTTTATTTGACTAGGCAAGTCAGTTAAGAACAAATTCCTATTTACAATGACAGCCTAGGAACAGTGGGTTAATTGCCTTGTTCAGGGGCAGAACGACAGATTTTTACCTTGTCAGCTCGGGGATTCGTTCCAGAAATCTTTCGGTTACTGTCCCAACACTCTAACCACTGCAACCCATGTGGGGTGGGGGTTGTATACGTGTGTGTGTGTGTGAGAGAGCACACAATGATTAGCATTGTTGATTTGGAATGATTCCTCAGTCTGTCTGTCCTATTCCTGTTCCTCTCCAGATCCTGTAAGTTCTCAGTTTCTGACCATCTCTGGATGAGGCAGGCCTTGTCATCGTTGACTCCACTCTCTTTTTTCTGTGTGCTGAGGTGGCGGATTGTGGCAGCGAGATGCCTCTGTCATGGACGTGCTTATCCCTTCACTCTAGCTCTCGCTTATGCATAAAATATCAGAAATCTGAGGGACAATCTAGTGACCTGTTCTGACCCCCCCCCCCACATACACACACACACACACAGAGCTCCAGTCCGCTCACATCCCCCCACGTACGTGCCTTGACTTATTTTAACTGAAACCAAAACCCTCCGACGATGTATTTGCGACATCTGGCGGTGCATGCTGTATTCTGGTATACCGACATACAAAGCGAGATTCGGAGATGGCGAAGAAGCCAGTGCATCTGTGTGTGAGAAAGAGATGAGAGAGAGAGTGAAACAGGGGAGAGAGAGAAAGAGAGGGAGAGAAAGGAGGAGATAGAGAGAGAGAGAGAGAGAGAGAGAGAGAGAGAGATAGGGAGAGAGAGAGAAAGATGGCGCGGCGCAGCAGAATAAAGTTGTGTATGCTTTAAGTGTATAAGCTATAGTGTCTTGAATTCCATAGCTAAAGTCTTGGATACCCCCTAGTGGGCAGACAATGGCAATCTGGCCTGTAAAAATGTGTGTGTGTGGGGGGGGGGGGGGGGGGGGGGGGGGGGGGGGGCAATGGGTGCCTATGAATCCATAGGGTCCAGAGGTCACCCTTCTTGAGATGCACTGACATCATGACAATGAGACACTTCTACAGCCTTAGAAACACAAGCTGATCCATTCTGTGTCTTTAAAGCACCATGCCTCCCAGTTCCCACACATTCAGCGAGAGTGTCAGACAGAGTAAAAAGAAGGGAGAGAGAGAGAGAGAGAGAGCGAGAGAGAGCGACAGAGAGAGCGACAGAGAGACAGAGAGAGAGAGAGCGACAGAGAGACAGAGAGAGAGATAGAGAGAGAGAGAGAGAGAGAGAGAGAGAAATAAAAGCCTGGCTGAGGAGTAAAGTGCAGAGCAGTGAATGTGTAGCCCTCACCCCTCACCCCTCACCCCTGCCCCCCAAACCCCAGCCTTTCTTTCTCTCTTTCAGGGGATGGATTAAAAGAGATGGCTTAATTCAGTCTAATTATCTACCCTCACCCCTTCTTCCCTCCTCCTCTCTCTCTCCCTCTATATCAGTGCATGGGTACTAATTAGTTAGTTTGAATTGTATCTATTATACAAAAATACTGCACAATTATGAGAAAAATATATTTATCTATTTTGAAGTGTTATGTTTTCACATTGTGAATGTGTTCTTAAATCATAGAAGGAGGCTACAGAGAGGGGAAAGACTATACACATAATAAATATAACAGTTCCACATTACGCTTTCTACCTACTAACGGTGTTAGAAAATTATTGATGGTAAGGATCACATATTTATCGAATTGCTCAAATAATTGCTTATGCATGGAGGCTAACATAGGAGAATTGCCTAAACCATGAACTAGCACTTGGAGACAAAATCTACAACATTCACAGAATCATGTAATCATATCAACATTCCACAAACATTTGCAATACTAATTCTATTAACAGTAAACAACACAGTGATTCATAACTTGGTGTTCTTCATGCAATAACGGTGCAATGTGTGTGTGTGTGCCCAAGTACTTGCGTGTGTGTTACATAAGGGAAATAGCAATAATGAGATCATACATTGGTGTTGAAAGTGCTAATTAGTGAATGTACTAAGGCAGAGGAAGCTAGACGAGGATCCCAGTGACTTCAGTTATTGTTGTGTAATCCTCTCCCAGTTACATTCAGAACTCATCTTATCACGGATGCCGGTACACAGGCTTCTGGCTTGGTTTTTTTTTGCCGTTCAGATGGTGATTCTCTTTTCTGAGCTGTGAGGTTTTAATGGCGATCAGAATAACAGAGAGAGAGAGAGAGAGAGAGAGAGAGAGAGAGAGAGAGAGAGAGAGAGAGAGAGAGAGAGAGAGAGGAAACTTTGCCTCAGGACTCAGCTGTCGACACACTTTAACAGCTTCATTTGTGGATAAGGCCTTTGATGTGTCACTGTTCTCTGATGCACACATTTGCCCCTAAAATAAATAAATATCCCAGATTTGTTCTCTTTAGCTAGCTGGCTGAAAACTCTCCTCTGCCTCTCTCTCCTCTTCTACACTGCAGTGATGTATCTCCTCCTTAGGGTAGAGCCCTTTGTAAATGCTATGTTGCACGCAGGCACACACACACAGAGCTTCCCCAACAGTAAGTCTCCTTTCTATGTGTTCTCAAAGTGCTCCATTATATTGAAAGAAAGAACGGAGATGAAGTGGGGAGAAAAAGAGAGAGAACAAGAAGAGAGAAAAAGAGATGGGGAAAAAGACAGGAAAAAAGAGAGAGAGATAGGGGACTTCGAGAGAGAGAGAGAGAGAGAGAGAGAGAGTTTTGATAGATTGAGAGGAAGTCATGGTATGTCAGAGTGAGAGAAATAGAAAGAGGGACAGGGATTATTATCAGCACTGTCATGACAGAGATGTTGTGGTGAGTAACACAGAAACAACAATATCTCCCAGCTGAGCTGTACAGAAATGCATCAGGACGGCTATGGCTCCTCTCCTCCGCTACAGACAGACATGACACATTCACTCCCAGACTGATGATATGACAGCAGCTCCAGTAGGCAACAGCAGGCCTGGGATACCCCAACTAGCTTTAAAACCTGCTATAAATACAAGACCAAAACTTCTACACCACCTTGAGTGTCTTCTCCAAAGATCCCTTTGAGTAGTCATCACAAGACATCTCCATGGCCCATCCAAGCATTCAGAACGTCAATTCCAAAAATACTGTCTATTTTAAAGATGCCCATCTCACTTCAAGAAACCTGTAGATGCTTGCCCGTACCAAGTTCACTTGTTTGTGCCCTTGCCCTCTCATGGTTCACAAGGAGAGGGCTCCATAACTGCAGTGGAGACAGACTCCATAGAATCCCCACACAGTTAGCAGGGCCTAGAGAAAACTACAGGCAGGCTGACCTCCCAAACAAGAAAGGGGGAATCAAACCATGGGCAGTATGCCAGAGGGTGGTAGGATTTTCAAGAAAGGATAGGGGGAGAAAAAGGAGGAAGAGAAAGGAGGAGAACATGAGCATGAGAAGCAAGCCAACCCTCACATCCTCAAACACACCAACTTCCCTTCAGGTGTTAGGGTGGCGGTAGCCTGGGGTGGAGGAGACAGGAGGTGAATCCCAGGAACGGTGGTTCGTATTCTGGCGACATTGTGTAGAGGAGCAGGAGAAGATGTGACAGTACCCCCCTTCTGACTCGTGGCTCCAGACGCAGGACGACGACGAGCAGAGGGACGACGATGAGGAACGGGTCTATCCGGGCGGCAAAGGTGGAAATCACGGATAATGTCGGGGTCCATAATGTCCTCCACCACTCCTCTGGGCCATACCCCTCCCAGTCCACCAGATACTGGAGCTGACCCCCACGATGTCGGGAGTCCAGTAGGGATCTGACAGCGTATGTCGGACCCCCCTCAATGTCAAGGGGGGGTGGAGGTGTGTGTCGTGGGGGACAAGGGGGGGCAGTATCAGCAAGGGGACCAGGACCCACCGGCTTGAGAAGGGAGACATACGATAGTAACTGGGTAGTTGTAACCTGTACGTCACCTCGTTGACCCTCCGGAGAACCTTGAAGGGCTCCACAAAACAGGGACTCAGTTTCTTGCAGGGCAGGCGGAGTGGGAGGTTCCTGGTAGAGAGCCAGACACAGTCCTGAGGATGGAACACAGGGGTCTGGATTCTCACGTGCGCATTGCTCCACACCTCCTTCGCACGCCAGAACCACTCATCTACCACAGGAGTCCACGGGGCCAGGGCTGACTGGAAACCCAAAACACACTGGAAGGGGGTCAACCCAGTGGAGTAGTAACATAGGGAGTTCTGGGCATACTCAGCCCATGGAATGAATCGGGCCCACTCACCCTGCCGGTCCTGATAGTGACTCCTCAGGAATGATGAATCCCAGGACCGGTGGTTAGTAGACTGGCGACGTCGTACGCCGGGAGGGAGGAGCAGATGTGACACCAGGGAGGGAGGCGGTGCTAGAGATGCAGACAGGGAGGATGTGAATGAGTGAATGTCTGGTAAAGCTATGGGTCATCCATGGACCGACAGTGGCTACACACACACACACACACACACACACACACACACACACACACACACACACACACACACACACACACACACACACACACACACACACACACACACACACACACACACACACACACACACACACACACACACACACACACACACACACACACACACACACACACACACACACGTTTAAAAAGAACACAGACTGGTGAACGAGAGACAGAGATTGAGAAGTGAAGGGGTTGAGAAGTGAATCGGTGGAGAAGGGAAGAGAGAAAGAGATTGAGAAGTGAATCGGTGGAGAAGGGAAGAGATTGAGAAATGAATCGGTGGAGAAGGGAAGAGATTGAGAAATGAATCGGTGGAGAAGGGAAGAGAGAGAAAGAGATTGAGAAGTGAATCGGTGGAGAAGGGAAGAGAGAGAAAGAGATTGAGAAGTGAATCGGTGGAGAAGGGAAGAGAGAGAAAGAGCAAGAGGGAAGGAAGACATAGCAGTAATCCAAAATGTCCTTTCATATCAATGGACATCTCATAGATTGGTTGCTATGTAGTAATAAAATGTGCAATGCAATCACAAATTACATTCAGTCAAAAGCCAAAGGAAAGAGGCATTTTCATAATAGCATAAAACTATATACAGTTGAAGTCAGAAGTTTACATACACTTAGGTTGGAGTAATTAAAACTCATTTTTCAACCACTCCACAAATGTCTTGTTAAAAAAACTATAGTTTTGGCAAGTCGGTTAGGACATCCACTTTGTGCATGATACAAGTAATTTTTGTTTACAGACAGATTATTTCACTTATAATTCACAGTATCACAATTCCAGTGGGTCAGAAGTTTACATACACTAAGTTGACTGTGCCTTTAAACAGCTTAGAAAATTCCAGAAAATGACGTCATGGCTTTAGACGCTTCTGATAGGCTAATTGACATAATTTGAGTCAATTGGAGGTGTACCTGTGGATGTATTTCAAGGCCTACCTTCAAAAGAAATCAGCCAAGACAAAAATTGTAGACCTTCACAAGTCTGGTTCATCCTTGGGAGCAATTTCCAAACGCCTGAAGGTACCACGTTCATCTGTACAAACAATGGTACGCAAGTATAAACACCATGGGACCACGCAGCTGTCATACCGCTCAGGAAGGAGACGCGTTCTGTCTCCTAGAGATGAACATACTTTGGTGCGATAAGTGAAAATCAATCCCAGAACAACAGCAAAGGACCATGTGAAGATGCTGGAGGAAACAGGTACAAAAGTATCTATATCCACAGTAAAACAAGTTCTCTATCGACATAACTTGAAAGGCCGCTCAGCAAGGAAGAAGCCACTGCTACAAAACCGCCATAAAAAAGCCAGACTACGTTTTGCAACTGCACATGGGGACAAAGATCGTACTTTTTGAAGAAATGTCCTGTGGTCTGATGAAACAAAAATTTAACTGTTTGGCCATAATGACCATCGTTATGTTTGGAGGAAAAAGGGGGAGGTTTGCAAGCCGAAGAACACCATCCCAACCGTGAAGCACGGGGGTGGTAGCATCATGTTGTGGGGGTGCTTTGCTGCAGGGGGAACTGGTGCACTTCACAAAATAGATGGCATCATGAGGAAGGAAAATTACGTGGATATATTGAAGTAACATCTCAAGACATCAGTCAGGAAGTTAAAGCTTGTCGCAAATGGGTCTTCCAAATGGACAATGACCCCAAACATCCTTCTAAAGTTGTGGCAAAATGGCTTAAGGACAACAAAGTCAAGGTATTGGAGTGGTCATCACAAGCACTGACCTCATCCCTATAGAAAATGTGTGGGCAGAACTGAAAAAGCATGTGTTGCCAAAAAGTTCAATTTTGGTTTCATCTGACCAGAGCACCTTCTTCCACATGTTTGGTGTGTCTCCCAGGTGGCTTGTGTCAAACTTTAAACGACACTTTTTATGGATATCTTTAAGAAATGGCTTTCTTCTTGCCACTCTTCCATAAAGGCCAGATTTGTGCAATATACGACTGATTGTTGTCCTATGGACAGAGTCTCCCACCTCAGCTGTAGATCTCGGCAGTTCATCCAGAGTGATCATGGGCCTCTTGGCTGCATCTCTGATCAGTCTTCTCCTTGTATGAGCTGAAAGTTTAGAGGGACGGCCAGGTCTTGGTAGATTTGCAGTGGTCTGATACTCCTTCCATTTCAATATTATCGCTTGCACAGTGCTCCTTGGGATGTTTAAAGCTTGGGAAATATTTTTGTATCCAAATCCGGCTTTAAACTTCTTCACAACAGTATCTCGGACCTGCCTGGTGTGTTCCTTGTTCTTCATGATGCTCTCTGCGCTTTTAACGGACCTCTGAGAATATCACAGTGCAGGTGCATTTATACGGAGACTTGATTACACACAGGTGGATTGTATTTATCATCATTAGTCATTTAGGTCAACATTGGATCATTCAGAGATCCTCACTGAACTTCTGGAGAGAGTTTGCTGCACTGAAAGTAAAGGGGCTGAATCATTTTGCACGGCCAATTTTTCAGTTTTTGATTTGTTAAAAAAGTTTGAAATATCCATTAAATGTCGTTCCACTTCATGATTGTGTCCCACTTGTTGTTGACTCTTCACAAAAAAATACAGTTTTATATCTTTATGTTTGAAGCCTGAAATGTGGCAAAAGGTCGCAAAGTTCAAGGGGGGCGAATACTTTCGCAAGGCACTGTATATTTGGCTAAGGTGTATGTAAACTTCCAACTTCAACTGTATGCAAAAGATGCTATCAAGATCACTACATTTCTCCAAGGGCCAGATTCAATCAAACAGAATGTGCTCAACAGTCATAACAAAGCACAATAAAACAGACGATGTGCTTTGTTAGTAAGAAAGAGAAGGAAAGGAATCAATTCAGCATCTGATCCAACTGCTTTTGTGTGTTTTTTCCTGTCTGTCTGTCTGTCTGTCTGTCTGTCTGTCTGTCTGTCTGTCTGTCTGTCTGTCGTGTTCTGTCAAAAACAACTTGGGTTAACATAGCAACCTGTCACATCACAGGCAATCCCCTGCATCTTACAAAGGAGTGGAAAGTTGAATAGTGTAGCCGAGATCTCAGAACTTAAGCATCTTCCATATAGACAAATTATTATATTTGAACCAATGCTGAACCAAAACCAAGACTTCAGCATACAATAACTAACCTCGGTCGATAGTAACAAAATTAAAATGTTTTGAAGACTAAGGCCCTATTCAATCAAAGGAGGGCCAAGCCCAGTCTGGCTTCTTAACCCAGCAGAGTTCACAAACAGACAGAGAGAAGAATACAAAGCTAGAATATGGAACTGCCCTGTTCCATGGTGAATACTGGACTGCCCTGTTCCATGGTGAATACTGAACTGCCCTGTTCCATGGTGAATACTGGACTGCCCTGTTCCATGGTGAATACTGAACTGCCCTGTTCCATGGTGAATACTGAACTGCCCTGTTTCATGGTGAATAATGGACTACCCTGTTTCATGGTGAATACTGAACTGCCCTGTTCCATGGTGAATACTGAACTGCCCTGTTCCATGGCGAATAATGGACCACCCTGTTTCATGGTGAATAATGGACTACCCTGTTTCATGGTGAATAATGGACTACCCTGTTTCATGGTGAATAATGGACTACCCTGTTTCAGGATGAATAATGGACAACCCTGTTTCAGGATGATTAATGGACTACCCTGTTTCAGGATGAATAATGGACTACCCTGTTTCATGGTGAATAATGGACTACCCTGTTCCATGGTGAATAATGGACTACCCTGTTTCATGGTGAATAATGGACTACCCTGTTTCAGGATGAATAATGGACTACCCTGTTTCAGGATGAATTACTTGATTAGAGGATTAGACAAAAAGAGGCAGTTGGAACAGCAAGAGCTCTGATTGCGCAAGAGTTCATAATACTCTGTTTCGAGGCTGTGGTTGGGCAGCTTACTGCACACAATATTGCGGGTGGTAGTGTGCGGAGTGACAGGGTGAAGACAGTAAGAGGTGTGCCAACAAGACAAGGTGAATGGGAAGGGAGCCGATAGAAGGACGAGAGGGGAGTGAGATGGTGTGTGTGTGTGTGTGTGTGTGTGTGTGTGTGTGTGTGTGTGTGTGTGTGTGTGTGTGTGTGTGTGTGTGTGTGTGTGTGTAGAGTTGTGGGGAGTTAGGCTCTGTCCATGTGGAGTGTTCACTGTAGACGGGTATACGACTGTCAAGACAAGTGTGAGAAAGGAAGAGTACATGGCGGAAAGCAATTTGAGAGAAAGAGACTGAGGGAATAGAGAGGAGGGAGAGAGAGGGGTGGAAGGAGAGAAGAGATGAATCCACAAATGTCCTGAACGTCATACATTAGAACAGGAGTCAGAGATGGTCGCCGTTGGCAGTTAGAGAGCCCTAACAACCAAATATCAGCCATTACGTGCCCTCTACAGGGTCAGTGAGCAGGAGTGGTCAGGTCAGTGGATATGTCCTCTAGTCCACCAAGTCTGAACCATGTGAGCAATCTAACTTTACAGTTCCATCCTAAATATCAATGTTTTTCGTCTCATCACACCTGTAGAATACTAGGGGAGACAATACTACACACACAAAGACACACACGCACACACACACTTTGGCATACACACACACAGCCTCTAATCACACAGCCTGCAGTGCGAGATGAGTGGATAATTACTTTGGCTTTGTGAACTTCTCTTCCAAGGGCATGTGAAGGGATGATGTTGTGACAGCCTCTCCTTCTCAATAATGGTCCAACAACCTTTAATACACAACTAACACTAAAACCCTGTGTGTACACACACACACACACACACACACACACACACACACACACACACACCTCCTTGCTAAAGAATATTACAGATAACTGTCACCGAATCTCAATGACCGCTCCATGTGTCCTGGCTATGACAAGGCCAGCTGACCATCTGCCCAGGAGGCTGGGGTGGAGGTCTGTGGGACTCTGTCCCCCTCATCAGGCAGAAACACCTCCACATTCACCTGCACTCCCACCTCCAGGACAAGATCAGATGACCACTGAGACATGAGCCTGACAGGCCTGCTTTTCACTGGAGGCCTCTGGAGACACTACTGTAGCAGGCATTGAACCACCCCATCATACTGACAGCACTGATTTCACACTAACACACGAGGGAAAGATACCATGTGAATGAGTGGACATTGAGTGGGAGGAAAAGTGTCAAGAATTTGGTATTATGTCATATATCAGGATCTGTCATTAGTTTTACATGAGGTGTTTAGTTAGCCTAATGTAAGTCTTTCAAAAAAGAAAGGAATTGAATTTTCCATTTTGAAGTATGATGGAGAAACAGGGAAACAGAGGCAACATGTTGAACAAAGAAATGTGGCAGTTGTTTGCTGTTAAATTAGCCCTGGAATTACCTGAAATGGGCTTAATTGTGGCGTGTTCTGCTCCTAATATCTGTAAATGCTTTAGCAGGTTTCGAAGTGTAATTTATTGGCTAAATCAAGAGGAATTATGGAGAAACAGGAGGCCTACCAATCAGAAGGGGGACGTTGACAAGTTGGAGGGTGACAGCTGGCTTGTTTGAGAGAGTCTGTTTAACACTAATACCACACAGTCATCTGAAACTAGAACCGTGAGTCATCTGTAACTATAACCACACAGTCATCTGAAACTACAACCACACAGTCATCTGTAACTACAACCACACAGTCATCTGAAACTACAACCACACAGTCATCTGTAACTACAACCACACAGTCATCTGTAACTACAACCACACAGTCACCTGTAACTACAACCACACAGTCATCTGAAACTACAACCACACAGTCATCTGTAACTACAACCACACAGTCATCTGAAACTACAACCACACAGTCATCTGTAACTACAACCACACAGTCATCTGTAACTACAACCACACAGTCATCTGAAACTACACAGTCATCTGAAACTACAACCACACAGTCATCTGAAACTACAACCACACAGTAATCTGAAAATACAACCACACAGTCATCTGTAACTACAACCACACAGTCACCTGTAACTACAACCACACAGTCATCTGAAACTACAACCACACAGTCATCTGTAACTACAACCACACAGTCATCTGTAACTACAACCACACAGTCATCTGAAACTACACAGTCATCTGAAACTACAACCACACAGTCATCTGAAACTACAACCACACAGTAATCTGAAAATACAACCACACAGTCATCTGTAACTACAACCACACAGTCATCTGAAACTAAAACCACACAGTCATCTGTAACTACAACCACACAGTCATCTGAAACTACAACCACACAGTCATCTGAAACTACAATCACACAGTCATCTGTAACTACAACCACACAGTCATCTGAAACTACAACCACACAGTAATCTGAAACTACAACCACACAGTCATCTGAAACTACAACCACACAGTCATCTGAAACTACATCCACACAGTCAACTATAACCACACAGTCATCTGAAACTACAACCACACAGTCATCTGAAACTACAACCACACAGTCATCTGAAACTACAACTACACAGTCATCTGAAACTACAACATGAATAATCAGAAACTAAAACCACACAGTCATCTGAAACTACAACCACACAGTCATCAGAAACTACAATATGAATAATCAGAAACTACAACCACACAGTCATCTGAAACTACAACCACACAGTCATCTGAAACTACAACCACGCAGTCATCAGAAACTACAACCACACAGTCATCTGAAACTGCAACCACACTGTCATCTGAAACTACAATATGAATAATCAGAAACTACAACCACACAGTCATCAGAAACTACAACCACACTGTCATCTGAAACTATAACCACACAGTCATCAGAAACTACAACCACACAGTCATCTGAAACTACAACCACACAGTCATCAGCAACTACAACCACACAGTCATCTGAAACTACAACCACACAGTCATCTGAAACTACAACCACACAGTCATCTGAAACTACAACCACACAGTCATCTGAAACTACAACCACACAGTTATCTGTAACTACAACCACACAGTCATCTGAAACTACAATCACACAATCTTCTGAAAACTGCATCCCTGCAATATTAAACTAGACTGAAAGACTGAAATTCAGACAATGATGTATCTTTGAGCCTCCTCTCCGCCCAGTAACAGAGAGATAGTGTGAGTGAGCCTCCATCTCCATCACTAAGTCACAGTTGAATGGTGACAGACACGAATCCCTCTAAAAATGTTCTCTTCCTGGACACCATGCAAGTGGCGGAATGCTTGGCGCTTCGTGGGCGAAGGCTGGAGGAGGTAATGAGGATGGCACCGGGGGTGCTCCTCTCCAATGCAAAACCACGGCAAACACGCCTCCTTCCATGCACAACAGTCACCACTCACCACCCGGACTGTCATTAGATTTGTCACATCCAGGGACCTGCATTTTTAATCAGGCATGGTGGGCTGTGTTACTTACGTACTCTCCTATCTGTGAGCAGATCGATGGGATTTCAGGCTACGTAATGATGAGTTGAGTCTGACGTTCACCGTGACGTCATCTGATGGTAGGAGGGGTAGTGGTAAACAGCAGAATGGCTATTTGTCTCAGAGAGTGATCAGAGTGTGAAAATGGGCTGTTTTAGCCTGGAGAGGGGTTTTCTTTAGCACTGCTGGTGGAGCTATGGGTGTATAGGGAGACCTTAGAGGAGCACACAGCATATAGGCCCCCTGTCACTTCACAGCAACCGACATTGACCACTGCATTCTACTGCAGGGACTTCACAACACATCAGCCGTTTTCATTCTCGGGACCCATAGATTTACAGGGACCCTATAGCACATTTCCAGATAGACTAAAATTTCAGATGGACCTGTGGCAACACACGGGAGATAAGAATGGGAAGTGAAGATAGATGGTGAGAGAGAGAGAGAGAGAGAGAGAGAGAGAGAGAGAGAGGAATAGAGACCCGGAGAGGGGAAGTGCGGCTCGGACTGCCTGCCCCTGCCTGACAGTTGAATGTGACTTTCGCAGTCTGCTGGCGGTTTGTGTGGAAGTCATCACATCTGTGACTCGGCGTTTGATTAATGAGCCTTTCAGCCTGTCTGTGCCGTGTGAGGAGGGGCCACAGCCTTATCCCAGGCATCACTGATTTATTCGCATTTGGAACAAACAACCAGACATCACACATACATGCATACAGACAACCACACACACACACACACATGTGCGCATGCATCCATGTCAATGCACAGATGCATGCACACACACACACACACACAAAACCCATACACACCCCCAAACTACACCTGCTTACAGCTAATGAAAACCTCAATATGTCAGAGCTGTCCACATGGAGAGGTGCCAGAAACATCAACAAGACAGAAGATGTATTCCAGCAACAAGAAGGCCCTTCTGTCCCAACCCATCAGTCAGTGAGATGGACACAACCACAAGGGAATGGAGGATAGAAAATACGTACTTTCCTCAATGACACATCACAAGCTCCTGACTTTCAAAAGTGACAGTCTTTTAAATTTCCTCCCTCACAAGAAGGAGGACAGCCGACGGCTTGAGAAAAGTTGCTGTTTCATCCGTGCTGCGGGAACGTCACTCCCCTTAACCTTGACAGCTCTGTTCGCCTGTGATGTCAGAGTTCGTCAAAGCACAGAACCAGATAGACACAAAGCCTCACAAAGACAAACTAACATCACCTTTAAGGCGAGATAGTCTCCCCCCCAGTTTGTACAGCATCCGTGGAGAAAGAAAGACAATCATCAAACATTCTGACACAGTATTTGTTTTTATTTTATTCCCAGGGATAAAGACCACCATATGGTGTCGGTTTGTAACAGATGGTATTTTCCTACTTCCTGAAAGCACTGTGTCTATCACAGCGACTTAAAGAGCTGCTCATCCACGGCGTGGCATGGACTGGCATTTCCTATTTCCTATAAAGCACTTCAATACAATTGTTCCAAAGGCAGTAGCAATGACAATGCAGAAGGGAATCGATAATTATATGCATTAGAACTTTTGAACTCATATGACTGTACCAAATAATGTATTTCCTAGTCGACTTACGCATGTGTGGTATTCTATAGTATCTACTATACAGAACATAGAATAACTCACTGTAGAATTTTGAGATATGTAGGCCTATGCCTTGGTAGCTTTGAGGATGTGCTTGTGATGTGAGGGTGTCTTCTATGGTGTCAAATCCGAACCAACAGTCCAATTAGTACTAGATGATGCGCGCGAGCAACATGAAACATCATTGCGTGAGCAAACACTGTCGAGAGAGAAGAAAAGGGTCACGCGAGCAGAGGACGGTTCCCGTGAGTGCACAGGCCAGTCAGGAGAGCACAGGACGGTTCCCGTGCGTGCACAGGCCAGTCAGGAGAGTAGAGGACGGTTCCCGTGAGTGCACAGGCCAGTCAGGAGAGCACAGGACGGTTCCCGTGAGTGCACAGGCCAGTCAGGAGAGTAGAGGACGGTTCCCGTGAGTGCACAGGCCAGTCAGGAGAGTAGAGGACGGTTCCCGTGAGTGCACAGGCCAGTCAGGAGAGCACAGGACGGTTCCCGTGAGTGCACAGGCCAGTCAGGAGAGTAGAGGACGGTTCCCGTGAGTGCACAGGCCAGTCAGGAGAGTAGAGAACGGTTCCCGTGAGTGCACAGGCCAGTCAGGAGAGCACAGGACGGTTCCCGTGAGTGCACAGGCCAGTCAGGAGAGTAGAGGACGGTTCCCGTGAGTGCACAGGCCAGTCAGGAGAGCACATGATGGTTCCCGTGAGTGCACAGGCCAGTCAGGAGAGCACAGGATGGTTCCTGTGAGTGCACAGGCCAGTCAGGAGAGCACAGGATGGTTCCCGTGAGTGTACAGGCCAGTCAGGAGAGTAGAGGACGGTTCCCGCGTGTATACAGGCCAGTCAGGAGAGCACAGGACGGTTCCCGCGTGTATACAGGCCAGTCAGGAGAGTAGAGGACGGTTCCCGCGTGTATACAGGCCAGTCAGGAGAGCACAGGACGGTTCCCGCGTGTATACAGGCCAGTCAGGAGAGTAGAGGACGGTTCCCGCGTGTATACAGGCCAGTCAGGAGAGCACAGGACGGTTCCCGCGTGTATACAGGCCAGTCAGGAGAGTAGAGGACGGTTCCCGCGTGTATACAGGCCCGTCAGGAGAGCACAGGACGGTTCCCGCGTGTATACAGGCCAGTCAGGAGAGTAGAGGACGGTTCCCGCGTGTATACAGGCCAGTCAAGAGAGTACATTAAACCTGAGAGCCTGCAAGTGTGACTGAGTAAACAGAACATCATTGTCACAGATCCACAACAACAACACATTTTTAAAAAGTACATATAGAACGTGATTCAAATGTTTAAAAAAATATATTTGAATGCATTAAATTATCCACCAGCAATAGTCAATTGTCATTGTCAAGTTTTCGCTTTCAATTTCTCAAATGGCTGTCGCTCAAATCATGGCGCCTTTGGGTTTGGATTCCAGGCTAATGGGGGGCGGGCTTACAGGCTACGTGTCTAGAAACCTTAGATTGGTGATGGACGAACTAACAAATTCCTGCCATTGTCCAGTCCCGTGTTGGGATTGGTTATTACGAGCGTTCTGTTTGCGATGCACCTGTTTAGCTCGCTAGTCGGGTTGAGCAGTGAGCACCAAGCAACTTGGGGAACCCAGAAGCAGGATAACTAAATTGGGAAATAAATTCTAATAGGAATATTATACCTTGAGTTGAGTGGAATCTACTTGCTAAACTTAGCTAGCTTATTTCTTGTTAGCCAGCTAAATGAAAAGCAGACAGTCCGCTCTAGCAAACACCATACAATGAGTCCACTAATTGCAGGTGGAGCCAATATTTAGGGGATTAAGCCCAAGGACAGGCACACAAACACACAGGACATGGGGGCACATGTTGAATTATATGAAGACACAAAAGGGGAGAATCTGCTACCTGCCACAGTTTATACAGTACATAACCAGTCCCAAATAACAGAATGTAAAATAACATAAGAAAACCAGCGTTTATCTCAGGTTAACATGTCAGAATCATCTTTATTCGCCAAATACATTTGACTGTGCAAGAATCTGACTGTGAAATTGAGCTGCCACAATAAACAGAATATACAGACAACAAATAATAATAATTCTGCATCTATATATATGTGGAAATTGTGGAAATTCTGTATATATATATATATATATATATATATATATATATATATATATATATATATATACAGAATTTCCACAGATCCACATGCAGTACATACACTATGAACCTTATATGAACAGTGTAAAGTTCATGGATGAGAGGACCAGGTGGATGGTTGGTGAGGGCCATGGCACAGGGGAAGAAACAGCTCAGGTGGAAGGAGGTTTTGTTCATGAATGACCTCTCAGCACACCGGACAGAGTGGGTGAGGAGGTCTTCTGCCTCATTGGTGTAGTGGTCCAGGGCGATGAAGTAGAACTCCGACTCGCTACACACACTGACCTGTCTCCTGAGAACAACTGGAGAGAGAGGAAAGACGTGTTAGAGACACATTTCAATTGCAGTTTTAATGTTTTAACATTGTTTTGTTTTGGTGGGGTTTCCGTCTCTAACATTCATTCTTTAAAACACAGGGAACAACCGAACTCTGACCAATCAGTTGCTAGTTTTCTTGTGGCCGTGGTTTTGCACCAAGGTTGGCGTGGATAAAAAAGACGCAGCCCTATCCCTCATCCATGGCTGCCTGACCAACCAGTTCACAATACCATCATCATCATCTCCCAGTGAAGAGCAAACTCACCCATTCTGAGTGATGGTGTGGAGGCCGGCACAGGACAACTGCAGTACACACACACGCACGGGCTCACACACACACACACACACACACACACACACACACACACACACACACACACACACACACACACACACACACACACACACACACACACACACACAGGTCCTAGTGGTAAAAGAACCCATCGACACCACTCTCCTCCACTGCAGATGAATTAAACAACCTTCTTAAATGAAGTCTTACTACCACACAAGGACTTCTTCCCCAGAATTAGAGAGAGGGGGTGGACATGTGTGTATCGTCTTCTGTGTGAGTTTTAATTGAAACCCAAACAAAGGGCTCGAGCTTCTTTTGAACACTGTGTAGAGACTTTAAGTTGGATAGCACAATGAGAGGTCAACCAACAAATAGATTGATGCAGGGAGAATCTGTTCAACCCAGGAGGGTTATTCTCATTCAGTCATTTGAATCCGCAGAGCGTCAGGGAAACAAAAGCCCTATCCTTGATGGTGGAGAGCCAGCCAGGGTATCAAACAGAACACGACGTGCTCCTCGGCATTGTGAAATCAATTTAATAGTTCAGTGTGTAAGAAGTGGCAGTGTGATTACTACATTTAATACGATGTAATTGTGGCCTATTGATTTATTAATCCATGCTTTACATACTATAAACTCCTTACATAGGAGGTTGTCATGTCTGGTACTGTATAATATATAGTTACACTGAACATATGACAGCTGCTGCTCATTGAAACTCTGGTCTGAATCTGTTGGCATCCCTCAAGTGAACTAATCCCTTGAAACCATGTACTGGGCATACTGTATGTTAACTGTGTGTGTATTCAACTTTTAGTAATACTAATGATAATCATAATATATGGATTTTACAGCCCTTGTCTTAGACTTTTATAAGTTACTCTGGCTGTCTGCTATATGACGAAGATGACCAATATTAAATGTGAGGTAACTTGTCTTTTTTGGTGGTGATAGTGGGAGGGTCTGCCCTAGTTGTCAGCTAGCAGGACCGGAGAGCTAGAGAGGATTAATCAGGCTGGATCTGTTGAAAAGCTCCATCTGGATATGATAGATGACATGTTGGCTACAGAGCGCACAGTGACAGATGACAAAGACTGGGAACCCACACCTGCAGAAATCCACTCTGCTCATGTTGGCCTCAACCACAGTGTCAAGGTAGCCGAGTGTGTGTGTGCATGTGTGTGTGTGTGTGTGTGTGTACATGTGTGTACATGTGTGTTCTGTCCTGTAATGAAGCCATCCCACCAGTGATTAATCAGGGCTCCTGTACCAGACTGACCAGACCTTGACACTGTTACTCATAACCCCTCCATTATAATGTGATCTAAAGCCCAGACACTGGAAGTAACATGCCGCTGGTTTGGTCTGGTCTGGGCTGGTCTGGGCTGGGCTGGTCTGGTCTGGGCTGGTCTGGTCTGGGGACTCACACACAAGGAGACTGGTTAACGTCCTCTCAATGACAATGGGGAGATGAGTTTGTGGAGAGCCCAACGTCAGAAGCTGGAATGACAGCAAACTAGCTGTGTTTCGTATTTTTCTACTGCCATTTCTATGTATATATCCTTAAAAATAATGCTGATCCATGATTTCGACTGGCTGAAAAAAGTTGACAGCCTGTCTGTTTCGTCCCGACCATGTTCATTAACATGGGACAGATGGAGATCACATTTCAATATTGAAACAATGTTGCAAATGTCGGAGAGACAGATCTCCACTGCTAGTCAAAGAAATAATAGATAATGTGTAGATGCTTTATACAGTGTAGATCTAGTGGGTAAATGGCCTGGCTGAGCTGATGAAACAGTCGATTGTGCAGTCAGATGGAACAGAGTAAATCGGCATTTCAACGTCATAGATTTAGGTGGTAACTTGCGGTTTTAACCAATCACCATCCAGGATTAGACCCAACCGTTGCATAAGCTCATACACATTGTCAACGTGATCTACATTTATTATTATCCTCATCATCATAATGGTCATCCTCATCATCATAATGGTCATCCTCATCATCATAAGAGTCATCCTCATCATCATAATGGTCATCCTCATCATCATAAGAGTCATCCTCATCATCATAATGGTCATCCTCATCATCATAATGGTCATCCTCATCATCATAAGAGTCATTCTCATCATCATAAGAATCATCCTCATCATCATAAGAGTCATTCTCATCATCATAAGAATCATCCTCATCATCATAAGAGTCATCCTCATCATCATAAGAGTCATCCTCATCATCATAATAGTCATTCTCTTTTTACAACAATATCATAGACTTCCTCCCTCAGATCCAGATCCCATCCAGATCCCTCAGATCCTCAGATCCATCAGAATGTATTTCTCCACCATAGAGGAGAGAGCTACCATGGGAAACTTTCACAGCTTATACTAGAGTTATCCAGCAAACTTATTTTCTGAGCGACTCAGTCAAATCCAAATCCAGTTGGTAATCCAATGTAAACCTGATTTTCTCTCAACAAAGAGCAGCCTAATGAGACAAAGTAGACAATCTTTCAACGCTTTTACTGAAAGATTACGTTGAATTATGAATTATATAATATGGTCTTCCTCTCTCTCTCCCTCCCCTTCCTTCCTCTTTTCTTTTCATGACAGAATTATTTATATTTTCTCTGTCTCTCTCTCCCTCTCTTTTTCCCTCTCTCTTGTTTTCTTTCTCTCTCCCTCTCTTACCCCCTGTCCAACTCCCCTTCGCTCATTCTCTCTCTCATACAGTTCAGTCATCCCCATTCAGGGCCATTCATGAATAATCCTTGCAGTAATTTGGCTCAGAAGTTGCCTGACAGGATCTGTTTTTAAAGGTCCAAAGCAGCCCTTTTCATCTCAATATCAAATCATTTCTAGGAAGCAAATAAGTACTTGCTCTGATTGTTCTCAATTCAAATAGTCAAAAATGAACAAAAACAGCTTCTTAGCAAAGAGCAATTTCAAAAGCAAGAATTTTGATAGGGCTGTCTGGAAGTGGTCTGTGTGGGGAGGGGAAAACTGAAAACTAGCTGTTTTTGGAAGGGAGGTTTGGAACTCTCTTTCTTATTTAACAATGAACTATTTTACCCCCTGGTGATGTCACCAGGCAGGTCAAAACATCCCACCAAAACAGGGTGAAATTTCCGGGAGTCTTTTCAAACAGCCCTTACACTCAAAATATACTATCTTCATTTTTACAATTTCACAGTATTATTCCAATCTCATTATGTGCAGTATATAAAACAGGAAAATGTGCACTGGGCCTTTAACACGTGTAACAAAGTGTTGGTGACGGGGCCGAGGGGCCGAGGGGCCGAGGGGAGTAGGGGAACAGGCTGAGCCCAGGGACATGGATTCAGTGCACTCTTATTAGAACAGTGTCCAAGCAGAGATGCAGCCCTTTGTTAAGGGTGATTTCGAATGGATTTCATGTAGCTGGCGAGACAAGGTGCTCTAGCCTTACGGCAGCCTGACAGCTCTCAGGGTGACAGCTGTGAATTGAGGGTTGATTGCGGGCTGAAGTATTGCTGCCTAATATGTGTTACCTACCTGCATAAATATTTATATGCCCCTGTACAGAGCGGGGAAGGAGGGAGGAGGAGGATATAGTTAAGCACAGCTTCAATCAGTTGACAAAAGGACTAAACTAGCCCCCTTTACCCAGCTGATAACAACCCCTTCAAGGCCAGGGGCCTTGGTGACTGGAATAGACCTTTATCACGACACATTACAAACCCATCGTACACACAAATTAAAACAACAATATTTTAGTCATTTAGCAGAGACTTATCCAGAGCAACTAGGGTTTAAGTACCTTGCTCAAGATTTTTCATGTAGTCAACTCGGTGATTCGAACCAGCCCAATGATCTTAATTTCTAGGCCACACACACACACACACACAGTAGGACAGAGGAGAGGGCCAGGAGTTTTTCCTAGGCTGGTGTCAGTAAGGACTCGTGGCCATCACCTTGCACCATACCTCACACAACTCTACATTTCACTCACACTCCTCACAACGGTTGATACAGTAACCTAAACCTTGGCAAGTGAAGACCTTCATCTTGTTCTTTTCTAAGAACAGTATACTCTTCCTCTGTTTTCTGTCTCTCTTCTCTTCTGTGAAACTCACAGGAGCCCCGGTCTTTTGAAAAGTAAGAGTGAGAAGTCACCATGCACATAAGGTGTTCCCTGATGATTGAGGGTTGTCTAGTCTGAAGTTTGAATGACAGGGGGATCTGGGGAAATGAACTTGTAAAATTGAAACTGAACCACCTATGTATTGTACGTTTATGTACCGTAGACACCCCCCCTCCACACACACCCACACACAAACACATCGGCCCTGCCTCTCCATTGCCCCATCAGTCTTTCAGTTCTTCGCTGGCCAATGAAGACTCTCCCCCCTCCCTCTCTCCCCCTCTTTCTCTCCCTATCTCCCTCTGTCCACCACACCTACTGTACAGCGGAGACATGACAGGCAATAGTTAGCTACCATTCAGCATGTATAGAGTTGTAGCCAAATATATTGGCACCCTTGCACTTTTCTTCAATTTTCCTTTCAAATAAGTAAAAGAAACAAAAAAAACACTTTTGTTCACCACACCTTGTTGTTGGATTTTCAACATTGCAGAACCAATGAACTTTTGTAAACTTATGTTTACAATTTGTATTTAGAAAATAAAGGAAAATGGAATGGACAAAACTATTGGCATCCCTGCGCAACCCGCGGGGCACAGACATCAATTCAACGTCTATTCCACATTGGTTCAACGTCAATTTGAAACAATGTTTATTCAACCAGTGGGTAGTAGTAGTGTAGTGTGTTCAGGTGTGTTGGCCTCGCTCACTAATTGGCCACACCTGATCTTAATGAGTGTTTTTTCCCTTTGAAATGGAGTTTGTTTGAATAGACTAAAATGAACAGCTTCGTAAGCGTGAAAAAAACATGGCATGCTAGCTTTATCTTGGTGGGGCAGTGGAATAATTCCATGGATATTTAACAGAAGTTTCTAGGTTTGAATCTCACTGATGACATGTCACAATAAAAAATAATTGTGTTTGCATGATTAATGCCTAAGGAATTGTCCTATCGGTGCTTGGAGTAAAAAAAGTGAAACCAAAATAAGCTAGAAGCATTATTAAAAGTGTTACTGAAACATTCAGTGAAAAAAAACTATAATTTCTGTTCTTAAAGCGTTAATAAAACCTCCCAGGAAAACTTTCAAGGAACCAGAATAGAATGTTCTCAGAAACTCACTGCAACCTAAAAGTACATTTTCCCAGAATAGGCTAAATGTTCACTTCAGTTCACAGAACATTTCAAAATTGTTTTACCAGTCAGGAAACATATGGTTTCATTACCAGAACCAATGTTAAACCAAAAATGTACATTCCCACAACTTCCAAGGAACCAAACGAGCTAGCTGGGTGTTTTCTTAATTAAAAGTGCAAACTTAAGTAAAAATAAAAGTGGTTCTGCAATGTTGGAGTGTGGAGACCAATTTGAACTTAAATTCTTTCTTATTTTTGAAGAATAGGGACTTATTTCAGAAAAGTGCAAGGGTGCCACATTTTTTGTATGTGGGTGGGACAGAGAGACAAGAGGGAGGCGCCATTACCTGTTGGCCAGTAGCGTTTCCAAGGTCAATCGACCCATCCCCTGGTAAATTGGCAGTAGCATGGCCCAGTCCGAGGCCCAGACTCCCATGGCTGCCTGTTGATGTATGAGGGGACGTATTGTTAGTTATTAATCACAGTTAATATGATCAGTAAATTACAGCTCCAGCTGGGGTGGACTAACTAAGGAGGAGGGGTTCCTGAACGAGGACGCAGACACGTCACATCAATCATCTCTGCACAAGAAGGTTTTTATTCCAATAAGACAGCAATTCATTTATAAATCCATTGGGGGGATATAGCCATCATTTACAAAAAGATAAATACATTTTGTGAGGGGAGTCGTTACTCTTCGAACTGTTTTGCCGTGGCGCACTGCCCAGTACCCCTCCCTCTATCTCTCTTTCTCTCCCTTTCTCTACCTGTCTCTCTCTATATATCTCTCGCTCTCTTTACCCCTTTCTCTCCCTCCTTTGTGTGCAGGAAAGAACAGCACTGTGTCGGAAAGGCAAATACAAATCTGATTGCTTTGATTGCCAAAATGTCACGCTTAACTCCAGGCGTTTTATTGACAGAAGGAGGGAAACGCGACTACGACACCCCTCCCTCCTCCTGCTCCTGCTCCTCCTCTCCCCTTCTCCTCCTCCCCCTTCCCTCACCTCCCCCAGACGTGATTGATGGATCTGGATTTTCTCTCCTCCCTCCATTTGATTTGACAAACAACACAGGCACCTAAAGCGGAGAAAGCATTCTAATCACTCTCTTAATAGGGTGTTTCTATGCAAAGCTATGCAGCTTCCTGTGATAAGGAGGAAAACAGAGAGCCAGAGGATTATAGTGTGTCCGCTCTGGAGAACAATAGCAGCTAAACAGGTATTTCAGAAGGGATCAGAACAGCATCAATGTGTCCCAAAGAGGCAGAGAGAGAAACAATTTATCAGATAATATGTGATGTTGTTGATTGTTTTGTATGATATCACTGGTTTGTCCCATGACAGAAAAGTTCTCACATTGAACTACCTGTAGCTCCAAAAATAGTCTATAAAGCTCAGGGGAGAAAGGTTGGGGTAAAGGGGCTTCAGCTCAAATCCTTGAAGAACTGTGCTTTAAAAGTCCTCCTTTTTTAAATGGTAAAACTTCCATCTTCTGGAGAATAGTGATACCTATGGAGAATAGTGAGGTTCATATCCAAAAAGTGCTGACAACTTCTGAGACTGTCAGTACACCCATCTCACCGGACAGTACCCCTCATTCCAACATCACTTTTGTGGCCTTGACACAAAGTTAAACATACATACACTACTGGTCAAACGTTTTAGAACACAGACTCATTCAAGGGTTTTTCCTCATTTTTCATATTTTCTACATAGAATAATAGTAGAATAATAGTAGAATAATAATGAAGACATCAAAACTATGAAATCACCCATATGGAATCATGTAGTAACCAAAAAAGTGTTAAACAAATAAAAAAATATTTTATATTTGAGATTCTACAAAAAGCCACCCTTTGCCTTGATGACAGCGTTGAACACTCTTGACATTCTCTCAACCAGCTTCACCTGGAATTCTTTTCCAACACTCTTGAAGGAGCACTTGTTGTCTGCTTGTTGTCTGCTTTTCCTTCAATCTGCGGTCCGACTCATCCCAAATCATCTCAATTTGGTTGAGGTCGGGGGATTGTGGAGGCCAGGTCATCTGTTATTTAGTTGTTTTAATGTCTTCACTATTATTCTAAAATGTAGAACATAGTAAAAATAAAGAAAAACCCTGTAATGAGTAGCTGTTCTAAAACTTTTGACCGGTAGTGCACATACATTCCAAACCAACTTTAGTGTCCCACAAAGTTAAACATCTATACAGTACATGTACGCTACCACAAATGCACATACACACACATTTACTGAATACTCTATAATTATTATATATTAAAGTGGCTTTGAAACATTTACGTTTGCATTGTGTGTGAAAGACAAAATACAGCGGTCAACCTGTTGCTGACAATGTGGTCAAACTGGTGGAGGGGGTTGAACTGGGGTGAGGGGTACTGTCTGATTCCAGGTCAAAGATCATTGTCTGAGGAGACTCATCTGGGGGAGGGGGACACTGGACGCACACAGCTTGGAGCTCAACAGTGGTTTGAGAGAGAGCGTGAGCGAGAGAAAGAGAGAGAGAGAAAGAGAGAGAGAGAGAGGTCCAAGAGTTGGACTTTGACACTTCTTCCAAAGATCTCGGGGACAAATACAGCCGTCTTAAAATATAATTATCTGGAAGGACACTTTGCTATTTTTTATCCCTGATTGAAACAATTACAGTTCCAGACATTATGGGCACTGGGATGCTCTCTTTCCACCTATCACCTGTCTGTTTGACCCAACAAAAGTAGGAACTAATCACTTTCAGACTGTTGACATAAAGTCAGCAAAAAAATAAACATCCTCTCACTGTTAACTGCGTTAATTTTCAGCAAACTTAACATATGTAAATATTTATATGAACATAGGAAGATTCCACAACTGAGACATAAACTGAACAAGTTCCACAGATATGTGACTAACAGAAATGAGATCATGTGTCCCTGAAAAAAGGGTGGGATCAAAATCAAAAGTAACAGTCAGTATCTGGTGTGGCCACCAGCTGCATTAAGTACTGCAGTGCATCTCCTCCTCATGGACTGCACCAGATTTGCCAGTTCTTGCTGTGAGATGTTACCCCACTCTTCCACCAAGGCACCTGCACGTTCCCAGACATTTCTGGGGGGAATGGCCCTAGCCCTCATCCTCCGATCCAACAGGTCCCAGACATGCTCAATGTGATTGAGAACCAGGCTCTTCACTGGCCATTGGCAGAACACTGATAATCCTGTCTTGCAGGAAATCACAGAACGAGCAGTATGGCTGGTGGTATTGTCATGCTGGAGGGTCATGTCAGGATGAGCCTACAGGAAGGATACCACATGAGGGAGGAGGATGTCTTCCCTATAACGCACAGCGTTGAGATTTCCTGCAATGACAACAAGCTCAGTCTGATAATGCTGTGACACACCGCCCCAGACCATGAAGGACCCTCCACCTCCAAATCGATCCCACTCCAGAGTCCAGGCCTTGGAGTAACACTCATTCCTTCCACGATAAACACGAATCTGACCATCACCTATGGTGAAACAAAAGCACAAATCGTCAGTGAAGAGCACTTTTTCCAGTCCTGTCTGGTCCAGTGACAGTGGGTTTGTGCCCATAGGCAAAGTTTTTGCCGGTGATGTCTGGTGAGGACCTGCCTTACAGCAGACCTACAAGCCCTCAGTCCAGCCTCTCTCAACCTACTGCAGACAATCTGAGCACTGACGCAGGGATTGTGCGTTCCTGGTGTAACTCAGGCAGCTGTTGTTGCCATCCTGTACGTGTCCCGCAGGTGTGATGTTCGTATGTACCGATCTTGTGCAGGTGTTGTTACACGTGATCTGCCAATGCGAGGATGATCAGCTGTCTGTCCTGTCTCCCTGTAGCGCTGTCTTAGGCGTATCACAGTGCGGACATTGCAATTTATTGCCCTGGCCACATCTGCGGTCCTCATGCCTCCTTGCAGCATGTCTAATGCACGTTCACGCAGATGAGCAGGGACCCTGGACATCTTTCTTTTGGTGTTTTTCAGAGTCAGTAGAAAGGCCTCTTAGTGTCCTAAGTTTTCATAACTGTGACCTTAATTGCCTACAGTCTGTGAGCTGTTAGTGTCTTAATGACCATTCCACAGGTGCATATTCATTATTAAATGTTTATAGTTCATTGAACAAGCATGGGAAACAATGTTTAAACCCTTTACATTGAAGATCTGTGAAGTTATTTGGATTTTTATGAATTATCTTTGAAAGACAGGGTCCTGAAAAAGGGACATTTTTTTTTTGCTGAGTTTAGTTCCACACATCTGTCTCTCGCTATATGTCTCTGTCTCTGTCTATCTCTGACTCTCTCTCTCTGTCTCCCTCTTTCTCTCTCTGTCTCTTGAAATGAATCAGACCTTTTCAGAAACAGAAAAGGAAATACAGGAG
Organism: Oncorhynchus clarkii lewisi; assembly: GCF_045791955.1. Taxonomy (NCBI): domain Eukaryota; kingdom Metazoa; phylum Chordata; class Actinopteri; order Salmoniformes; family Salmonidae; genus Oncorhynchus; species Oncorhynchus clarkii. The sequence goes on from NC_092152.1 coordinate 14,477,114, forward strand.
AAAGGGAAAGGAAAATGATATGTATAGATATCCAGACAGAGAGAGAAAACTATTTTATGGCAAGAGATAACTCTCTACCTTCATGACTACGGTGTAACCTTTGCTATGGGTTTGTATAAGCAGGAGAGGAGGAAGAGTCTTCCTTGGGCGTGAACAGTGGCACCCCAGTGTGGATCCCCCCCCTGAGCTCAGCCCAGCCCACCCTGACCTGCCCATCCTTGTCTTGACATTTTCTGGGTAGTGGAAGCTGCTAGGAGAGGGTACTCTGGAGCCTGTTTGGGCCTCACCACCTGCCGGCTACAAACAACATCCCTCTAGCACTCACTGAGTCTGACCGTCGTGGAAGAAGGAGGAGCTTAAGAGATTTTAATGGACAAAGTACACTATATTTCTGTAAGCCAGCAAAAGAAAAAGGACTATAGCCAAGAAGATCTATGAAGGTTTTTGGACTTCTGTCATCTGTCCTCCTCTCACCCACTCTTCCCCTCCCTCCCTCCCTCCATCTCACCACCCCCCATCCCTCACACATGCTACACAATAGGTCCAGGAAGGACAGTGGATGCTACAGTGTGATGTTGTCAGAGGAGGGTCGTCTGTATCTTAGCCAGGCAGTCAGGCAGCAGAAGGCTCCAGTGGTAACCCCCCACATCTTCACCCTCTCCCCCTATCCGCTAACCCTTTCCCCAGAGAAGTCGCCGACCCCAGGCGAGCAGCCAGCTAATTGCGGGGGAGAGGGAGTGTTTCCTTACCTCATTGACTTGGATGATGTGATAGATTTGCCTCAGGTACTCAGCGCCACCTGGTTTGTGGCAAATCTCCAAGACTATCAGCCCTATTTTCTGCTCAGTCGCATCAGCCACACCTCTGCCACCGCTGCCGCCCCTCTCCTATGGAACGCCACTCTCCCTCCACTCAGACGCACTGAATTAGGGAGCAAGAGAGAGATGGAAATAGAGATAGAGAGGGGCGGGTGAAAGAGTGTTGAACAAAGACAGAAAGAAGTAGGTAGAATAAACAAAAGGACATAGTTGCCATGAACATCTGCTACCTGAGCATTCCGTTTCTTAGGAATGCCACAGCATTCTGTTGTGAGTGACTGACCCAATGCCTGAATCACAAGCTGTATTATATGAATGCTTTATGCTTTAAAAACATATAGGAGAGTTCAAGGTTTGGGATTTTATTTTCTAGCTGCATTGAAAGTTACAGCTCTACTGTTCCTACTTTCCATTGAACATTTCACTTCCTGGCCAATTTCAAAACCATTTGTATGGATCTCTTTCCTCAGCACTGAGGTGTCTATTGTAAGTGATCAGTGTAAAGAATGTAAATCATAGATACAGAGTATGTTCTGTTCTACCATATTCTTCACATGGAGGTGTTTAAACCATCCAGAGGCCAAGGCCTGCCGGGATAAAGCAGTCATACAGAAGTGATGTGTGTGGGTGATATCTGCTGGGCAAATCTGAATGAGTGTGTATCAAGGTCCTCACACACACACACACACACACACACACACACACACACACACACACACACACACACACACACACACACACACAGCCCTACCCTGACAGTGGCCCGAGTCATTTCCCTGCCCTTCCTACATTCCTCACCATTTCCACGACGCCCGCCGTCTGTCAAACACTCTCCTCCGTCCGGATAGACTTCCTGTCATTGTTTTCCCCCTCTTTCCCTCTCTCTCCCTCTCTATTCTCTTCTTCTTTTTGTAATTATAAGGTGGCAGAAACAGTGTCGCCTGTCAGGCAGCCTTTGGCAGCTGTGACATTGAGAGAGGCGGGCCAGGCCCTTCCTTCTCCTCCTGGTAGCAGGGCCGTGCATCCGTGTCAGCACCTGCTCTGTATCCTTTCCTGTCCATCACTGTGCAGGTGAAGCAGATGATTGGATTCAGTCAGCGGGGTGATTAATGAGGGCCTCTCTGGATTTGGGACAGCCTATCAATCATGTCATTAGGGCCAATGTGCCCTGAAAGAGGCAGACCTCCGCCAAGGAATAACTGCATTCATCTTCATCTGTGTATTCATCCCATCAGACTAGTCAGGGTCACCATGATGGAGAACAATAATCTTCTACTCTACAAATTACTTTGCAAAGACAAGGTGGAGTGTGTGAGTGTGAGAGGATAGGCGGTGGGGTTTTTTTTTTGAACTGGCGCGCTCCCCTTCCCTCTTGCTGATGCCACTGTACACTGATTGTTTACAACCCAGGCATCACTTCCCAGTGAAGGTTATTTTAATGAATAGTGATGATCTCAGAGAATGGCTCCGACAGGTGATACATAATTACTCTTTCGCTTTTTCCCCTCAATTCTTCCCCCTCTTCTCCTTTTTTCCTACGACTTCAACCACTCCTGGTTGCTGTCACTGAGAGCAGCGCATTTCCTGGAACACTTGAGCTAATCTGTTCTTCTTCTTTCTCTCTCTGTGTTTGTGTGGTTTCGTTACCCGACCAATCATTTTTAACGAGGATAAATGTGTCCGTACCTTTTTGTTTGCTCGTTGGTCTTGAGCGGTCAGAGGCGTAGGTTCTGGGAATAAGTCACCAAGCTCGGGGTCAAAGGGCAGATAGTATGAGCCAAATGCAAACCAAATTTGTTTTCCATTTATAAAGTAGAATGTCCATCATTTAGGATAAACATCATGTCTCAGTAAACATTGATCTTGTTCATACAGGTTTCCATGAAAAATGGCTGTCACTGATGATGCAATCCATCAGGGTGGTACACACACTCAATTAAAAGAACATATCCAAATTGCATACTACTCATTAAATTGTTATATCACAAATACATGAATGTCTTTGGGCTAAATACACAATGCATCAGACTGAAAGACTTATTCTCATTTCATATCATCCGTCTCAACCAATCTCCGCCCACAAATGGTAGATTAATCATTCAACAGAATGATGTAGAGGGAGATATACAGTAGCAGTGAATCAAAGTTCCTTGAGTAATGACCATATTTTTGTTTTAAAATCTGTAAATCCTATGTGGAAACTTTTATATTCAAGACATCCTAAGTACTATTTTGTTGCAGTACAGAGAGACATTGATTGAGTGTTTGCCCATACAGTAGGTGTCCAGAGTTGACCTCTTGGAGAAAAGCTCTCGGGCCTCTCACCTCTCTGGCCTTCTGCAGGTTAGGTCAGGGTTAGGGTTAGGGTTAGGGTTAGGTTGCCCTCTCACCTCTCGGTGCAGAGCTTGCGGGCCTCATGTAGCTGCTTGGAGCTCCACTTGGGCCTCTTCTCCTCAAGGGCCTGCAGCACCTTGTGCACAGTGGGCTTGGGCAACCTAGTAATACGTGGGTTGAATAAAGCGAAAACAATACCTTTAAAAAATCCATAAATGTGTCATTCTTTTGCAATTTACATCTACAGTATAGGCTACATTGAGGTATTTATTTCATTATTTTAGGCTATCTGGCATTAGTGGGTAAGCCTAAGCTTCAGGGCCAAACTGTATGGCCGCAAAATAGCCTACTCGCCAATCGCCATGTGCTTTTGGGAACGGGCATAAAAAGTTCAAGTCAGTCCATGGAGGCTAAAAGGACAATGTTGGAGTTTAATTCAATAAGAGACAAGCTTTGAAATGGAGAGAAGGGAGGGCCAGAAAAGTCATGTTTGGGAAAGATTGGTGAAGTGGTTAAAGAGGATGATAGCAGTGCCGGCTAAAGTATGTTATGTGATGATTGTGAGGCGCTGTACACATTTGAAAGTAACAAGACAGACAAATCAAATAGGCCTATGACACGTCAAGGGAACTGTAGCCTACGGTTCAGATGGTTTAAATGGAAACTGAAATCTGGACACTGACTGTATTGTAGGTCTAACCTCTCACATATCCTTAACATTAACTGCGGAACTAAGCATTTCTTGCATTAAAATTATACAACAAATGTAGGACTATTTGGTTGGGTGCGGATGAATGAACAACTGACCAGCACACCACGAGGGCACGCCCTTCTGCTGGCCCTCGCACATGGTTCCCTGGAGTCACTCCGACAGCAGGACCAGCCTCTCCTTGACTAGATGTATGACTAGATGTATGACTAGATGTATGTCTAGATGTATGTCTAGATGTATGACTAGATGTATGACTAGATGTATGTCTAGATGTATGTCTAGATGTATGACTAGATGTATGACTAGATGTATGTCTAGATGTATGTCTAGATGTATGTCTAGATGTATGTCTAGATGTATGACTACATGTATGACTAGATGTATGCCCCCACAGCAGCTCCAGGGAGGTGGGTCCTCCAGGCAATGTCAGAGACAACGAGGGCACAGAAGAGCAGGCCAGTGGAGCGCAGCTACCGAGTATGATGGGAAAGGTGTTTTTTCGGGGAGTGGAAGAGGAAGTGTACAGGTAGGGGGAGGGAGGCCACGGCCAAGGGCAGATTGTTGTGGATGAAGGAGAGTGCCTGGATGGCCAGGTTCACATGACCGACAGGCGAGTAAGGTCAGCCAGGGGTCAAGGTGTTTCACACAATACTGATCATTTATTAGTCAATCAAATGGGTTCCTGTGAATTACGAGAATAGATTAATCCACATATTTTTCCTCATCTCTGGAATTACACAACAATCAAACACAAATTAGACAGTGGGCCCAGTACTCTGAGGGATCTGAGGGGTGTAACAACAGTCCTTTGGGAGGACGCTGGCTGGGACATCTTGTCTCACCAGGGGGTCACGAGGCTCTTCAGGGGCCTGCCAGTCCAGCACCATGTTGACCAGGCTAACCACGGCCCGGATACAGCTGACCACCACGGGGACCGGCCGCGCTGAGACTAGGACAGGACTGGAGCGGCACCCTCAAGACAGAGTGGGAAAAAAGTGTTAGGAACTGCTCTTATTCTAATTTGGGTAATGCTTATCAATTGTTGTATTTAAATCAGCAACTTATCAAGACCTGGGCAACTTTTTCTGTTAATGTTCTAAAGGACCATTTCAGTGCCAAGGAGAGAAAGATTATTTAAAAGAGAAAATCTGAAAACATCACAACAGATTTAAAAAGTTGCAATTAAGAGTTTGGAGATCAAAATCAGGAGAAGTGGCGTATCGTGTGCCAAAGCCAGTAGAAGTGAGGTATCGTGTGCCAAAGCCAGTAGAAGTGAGGTATTGTGATCCAAAACCAGTAGAAGTGAGGTATTGTGTAGCAAAACCAGTAGAAGTGAGGTATCTTGTGCCAAAGCCAGTAGAAGTGAGGTATTGTGATCCAAAACCAGTAGAAGTTAGGTATTGTGTACCAAAACCAGTAGAAGTGAGGTATTGTGTATCAATACCAGGAGAAGTGAGGTATCGTGTTCCAAAGCCAGTAGAAGTGAGGTATCGTGTGCCAAAGCCAGTAGAAGTGAGGTATTGTGTTCCAAAACCAGTAGAAGTGAGGTATCGTGTAGCAAAACCAGTAGAAGTGAGGTATCTTGTGCCAAAGCCAGTAGAAGTGAGGTAGTGTGTACCAAAACCAGGAGAAGTGAGGTAGTGTGTATCAATACCAGGAGAAGTGAGGTAGTGTGTACCAATACTAGGAGAAGTGAGGTAGTGTGTACCAATACTAGGAGAAGTGAGGTATCTTGTGCCAAAGCCAGTAGAAGTGAGGTATCGTGTGCCAAAACCAGTAGAAATGAGGTATCGTGTACCAAAACCAGTAGAAGTGAGGTATCTTGTGCCAAAGCCAGTAGAAGTGAGGTATCGTGTGCCAAAACCAGTAGAAGCGAGGTATCGTGTTCCAAAGCCAGTAGAAGTGAGGTATCGTGTGCCAAAACCAGTAGAAGGGAGGTATCGTGTACCAAAGCCAGTAGAAGTGAGGTATTGTGTTCCAATACCAGGAGAAGTGAGGTATCGTGTGCCAAAGCCAGTAGAAGTGAGGTATTGTGTTCCAATCCCAGGAGAAGTGAGGTATCGTGTGCCAAAGCCAGTAGAAGTGAGGTATCTTGTTCCAATACCAGTAGAAGTGAGGTATCACGTGCCAAAGCCAGTAGAAGTGAGGTATTGTGATCCAAAACCAGTAGAAGTAATGTATCGTGTAGCAAAACCAGTAGAAGTGAGTTATTGTGTTCCAGAACCAGTATAAGTGAGGTATCGTGTGCCAAAGCCAGTAGAAGTGAGGTATCGTGTGCCAAAGCCATTAGAAGTGAGGTATTGTGTTCCAAAACCAGTAGAAGTGAGGTATCGTGTAGCAAAACCAGTAGAAGTGAGGTATCTTGTGCCAAAACCAGTATAAGTGAGGTATCGTGTGCCAAAGCCAGTAGAAGTGAGGTATCGTGTGCCAAAGCCAGTAGAAGTGAGGTATTGTGTTCCAAAACCAGTAGAAGTGAGGTATCGTGTAGCAAAACAGGTAGAAGTGAAGTATCTTTTGCCAAAGCCAGTAGAAGTGAGGTAGTGTGTATCAATACCAGGGGAAGTGAGGTATCATGTACCAAAACCAGGAGAAGTGAGGTGTTGTGTACCAAAGCCAGATGGGTATTAGGGTACCGACTTTCCCAAGCATTTTGGTCTTTGAAATCCTGTACATACATGCACCAGAGCAGCAACAGTATGCAGCTAGCTGTATGGCATCTAGAACATTTCTATAGCGTTAGCAGTAAAACATAGAGCTACAGTACATCACAGAGATGTAGTACAGGGACAGGACTGGAAGTGACGTCTCAGGGGACACTACCATCTATAACTCTACTTCCCTTTAAAAAAAAGAAGAAAGAAAGTTGTATAGGTTTTCTGCATGGGAAAACAAAACCTCTGTCTTCTGAAGCAAGTCATCCCATATTCAAACACTGTTCTCAACTCATCACTTTGATATACTCAGTAGACAGGTTTCCATTGACCAAGGTTTATTCAACAAACTGAATGTTACCAAAACAATCTTTGAGACATTTATTTTTCAGGACAAGAATTGTCTTGACTTTCAAAAACGCCTGAATTACTTCACATTGCAATATGAAGTTTTCCCCATCAAATTGTTTCAGATCATCTAGGCCTGCGTGAATGCAAGTTACACCATGGCACGGACCATGGGGGTAAATTGGAAGATGACAATTATGACAATATGGCAAATATGAGTAAATTCTTGCATTCTATCCATGCTGGCTGTTGCAGGGCTACCTGATACATAAATGATAGGTGGGCGGGGCAGACAGTCTGTCGCCACTTTATTAATGCACAATTTGTCCTACAGGATAATGGAAACAGTCAACCATATCATTTTTATTCAACATTCTATTTTTTTTGTGAAAAAGTGTTTTTTAAGGTGTAACGGAATTACATACATAACTACTAACAACTTCAACCTATAAGACTTCCACCGATACTAGTTGGTTGTTAAGGCATTGGGCTTTACTGACTCTAGATAATACATGGAACAGTAGAGAAGTTCCCAGAGAGATCATTAGATGGGTCAGGGATATCATGTGCCCCAAAAATTAAATAACACCCCGTCTCAGTCGGGAGGTGCAGCCTAGAGCAGCAATTAAGCTAATGACAACGGGAGACAGAGAGAAAGAGAGAGAGAGAGAGAGAGAGAGAGAGAGAGAGAGAGAGAGAGAGAGAGAGAGAGAACGAGAGAGAGAGAGAGAGAGAGAGAGAGAGAGAGAGAGAGAGAACGAGAGAGAGAGAGAGAGAGAGAGAGAGAGAGAGAGAGAGAGAGAGAGAGAGAGAACGAGAGAGAGAGAGAAACTGGGTAACATTGAGACCACAGGAGTGAATCCACCACTGTCTCGTCTCCAATCAGCCTAATTTATGCAACAATAATTACCCCTCATATGTGACGGAATAAAAAAGAAACCAGAAAGAGTTGAGACTTCACAGGAACCTTGATTAAGCCACAAAATCAAAGCTTTTTCCAAAGAAAGGGAAGTGTCAGGGAATAATTGCAGTCTCTGTTACTGAGCACTGAACCAATGTAGTATGATTAGCTCAAGCTGCTGAGCGGCTGTTGGAGCAGGTCTCTTGATATGTTATGTAATGGAAAGGACAATAAGTAAACAGTCACCAGAGAGCCAGTGGAGGAAGTGTTTGCGTTACAGTTTGGATTTGTAATGAGCCCTCGACTTCATTCCAATAAAAGCCCACTTCTGATGTGTTTTACTTATTTGAATAGTGATGACACACACACACACACACACACACACACACACACACACACACACACACACACACACACACAGCCACACAAGAACGATTTAGCGTTGACCTATAACTTGATCTGAACCTGACCTTGGTCAAATAAACACGTCAAATAGTTAAAAATATTTTAAGTGTGCTTAATTTAACTTGGAGTTTGCACTTTAAAGACTATTACATTGGTTCCATTGTACCAGTCAAACCCAGCTCCAGTTTGTTTTTTCCAAAATATGTGACGTATTTGCCCCAGGTCTAATCTGAACATTAGTTAGGAGACAGGTTTTTTTTGTGTTTCTCTTTGGAAACTCAGTCTGTATCCTGCATTATGTTCACGAAAGTGTCTAAAATACAGTACACTACAGTGTAAAATACAGGTGCTGTATAGCAACAGTGAGGTTTGAATACCTGCCAGGATGTATAGTCCCAGAAGTGTCCCCTGTCAAAGTATGTCTCCAGGGTCAGGACATTGGGGACATTGTTCAGAGAGCTGAGCACATTGAACACCACGTCCATAAACTCATCTCCTGCCTCACTCTTCACAGAAGACACAGCATCTGCCTCCTCCTCCCTTTTGAAATCCGAAAAGATAAGTCTTCTTTTAGGGAAAAGCTGAAGTGACAAACACATAAAAAAGATCAAGGACTATTGTGAAACCCAACAATTTGTCAGTTCTGAATGGGGCCTTTTCAGCTGCGATCAGTAGATGGCTGTGCACCGCTAACCTTCCATTTCAACCTTAGCCGTCATGATTCACAATGTTCCCCAGCTGCAACTTGGAGGGGACTGGGGGTAGGTGGAACTACAGCATTATCAAACGCGTCAAGTTGGAAATGATCTCAAGGCCTGTACATATTGAAAAATGTCAAGGCTGTCCAAGCTGAAACATGCATGCAAGAGGCAACAAAAGAAGTGTTGGCATAGAAAAACACACACCCACACATATGTATTGAAACTATAGAAAAACATACAATTTCCGAAGTCTCTTGTGGACGAAAAAACATATTTTTTTAACCTTTATTAAACTTGGCAAGTCAGTTAGGAACAAATTCTTATTTACAATGATGGCCTAGGAACAGTGGGTTAACTGCCTTGTTCAGGGGCAGAATTACATATTTTTACATTGTCAGCTCGGGGATTCGATCTAGCAACCTTTCGGTTACTGGCCCTTCCTAGATGGAAGGTAGGAAGCACAGAGGAACACAGGATGTCCCTGTGGAGGTCGCTGCAGGCATGGAATGGGGAGGGTTGGGGTTGGGAATCACCTGGGTTCCTCCAGTGGCACAGGTCCAGAGGCCGTCCCTCAGTCTGTTTTGTGGGAGATGACAGGTAGTTGAATAAGAGGGCGAATGAGCGGGCTCTTTGAGCGAAGACAGGGCGTTGTTTGTGCTCCCCCTTGACAAATGCTGAACTATTTTAAAATGACAGGCCTAAAGTGCCTGCCACATTAAGGGATGCGAGGGCCCTAATATTGCCCGGCTATTTGAGAAGACAGAAAGCCCATTCACCAATGGGAATTGACTTGGCACAAAAAAAGTGCTCAAACATCCTTTGACCTACAATCACTCTATTACACTGCATTACGTTGATAATGCCACCGCCTTGTAGTCTGTCAGCCTGGTAATTGGTCTGTAAGGAGAGGGCGCGTGGCGATACCGGGGGGAAAGTGGGGACATATATTTTTTCCACTTGGGGTGCTGAAGAGCATGGAGGGTTAACAAGACACATTTTTGTTAATGAGCCCATTATGGAGCTGGAGAGGAGTTATGATAGAAAGACTGATTCTCCATTTCTGAGGAGTTGACATCACGCCTCTCAATCTCTCAAGCTCCTGCATGGCCAACAAATACACCTCCTGCAACCTCTCTCTCTCTCTCTCTCTCTCTCTCTCTCTCTCTCTCTCTCTCTCTCTCTCTCTCTCTCTCTCTCTCTCTCTCTCTCTCTCTCTCTCTCTCGAGAACAGACCCACCTATCACAGAGCGGTTAAGACAGCAGTGGCTGCTGGGAGTTGGGTCTGTTTGGTTCCTTTTAATTAGCTGGTCTCCGTGGCTGCGTCCGCGTGGTAGCGGTGTTGATGCACAGCAGCGCAAATCAAATCAAATCAAATGTATTTATATTGCCCTTCGTACATCAGCTGATATCTCAAAGGGCTGTACAGAAACCCAGCCTAAAACCCCAAACAGCAAGCAATGCAGGTGTAGAAGCACGGTGGCTAGGAAAAACTCCCTAGAAAGGCCAAAACCTAGGAAGAAACCTAGAAAGGAACCAGGCTATGTGGAGTGGCCAGTCCTCTTCTGGCTGTGCCGGGTGGAGATTATAACAGAACATGGCCAAGATGTTCAAATGTTCATAAATGACCAGTATGGTCCAATAATAATAAGGCAGAACAGTTGAAACTGTAGCAGCAGCACGGCCAGGTGGACTGGGGACAGCAAGGAGTCATCATGTCAGGTAGTCCTGGGGCATGGTCCTATGGCTCAGGTCCTCCGAGAGAGAGAAAGAAAAAGAGAAAGAGAGAATTAGAGAGAGCACGCTTAAATTCACACAGGACACCGAATAGGACAGGAGAAGTACTCCAGATATAACAAACTGACCCTAGCCCCCCAACACATAAACTACTGCAGCATAAATACTGGAGGCTGAGACAGGAGGGGTCAGGAGACACTGTGTCCCCATCCGAGGACACCCCCGGACAGGGCCAAAGCGCAGTGTGGGCTCAGGCGACGGTGAGGGGCGAGAAGCACTAGCTGGCTGCCATTATCTTAGAAGACCGGCATTGTTATTAATAAGGTTCTTTTTAATGTCAATTAATGTGCAAGTGCACAACAGTCTTTAAAGGTTGCATTTTCCCAGCAAGGAGAGAGGGGAAGGAATGTATAAAGGTCAGTGTGTATTCTCAGGCTGGCCCCCTGCAGTGTTTATTACTGCACTCTATTGATTTAGCCATGATGATGATGATAGTGAAGACGTTCAGCCACTGCACAGCCCGTGCAGAGATGTGATTAGTTTCATTAGGGTCCCAGGCTAATGATTCTCTGGGAGAGAGGTCTTTTTGGTAAAAAAAAAAAAACATTTTCATATTTCATTAATAGAAAAACAGAACAAATTCATAAAATCTCTATCTACAACTTAATTAGATATTGGACACATTTGACATATATGTACATAAGGGAAGTGTAGTATGTGTTGTGTATGTGTACACAGGAGCTGCTGTATGTTGCCAGACAAATTTCCCCTAATGTCACGCCCTGGCCATAGAGAGGCTTTAATTCTCTATTTTGGTTAGGCCAGGGTGTGACTAGGGTGGGCATCTAGTTTCTTTATTTCTATGTTTTCTGTTTCTATGTTTTGGCCGGGTATGGTTCTCAATCAGGGACAGCTGTCTATCGTTGTCTCTGATTGGGAATCATACTTAGACAGCCTGTTTTGCCACCTTAGTTGTGGGTAGTTGTCTTTGTTCGTGGCCTGTATAACCGAAGTAAGCTTCACGGTCGTGTCATCATTCTTTGTTTTGGTGGCGACATTTATAAATAAAAAGAAATGTACGCTCACCATGCTGTACCTTCGTCCGGTCATTTCCACCCTGACGACGATCATGACACCTAAAGGGACAATAAAGTATTCAATTCAACTAAATTATGAGCAGGAAGCTAAAGTATTTTCATCAGAATGTGTGGTCTTTTGGGAGTGTTCCAGGAGGTCTCTGTGCAGGATGGCGGTCAACATCTACATGGGACTGCATCCTGGGTCAGAGGTCAGCAGCCTCAGCTGGCCCTCTGAGGCGGTTTCACCTTCCAGGCCCTCCCTTCAACCCAGACAGTCACAAGACAGACAGACAGACAGGAAGAGGGAGGCAGGAGAAACGACACATACTGTAACAACAGTGATAGATCTGCAGAGGTAACTAGACTGATAGAAAGCAGTCCATTCAGCAAGGGAGGACACACAGCCATGAACCACTAATATACTGTAATGCTGTAGCTTCCTTGAATGTCAGGTCCTCCTCCCCTACCAGACTAGTCTGCAAATGCCTTCATGCTCGCTTGCTTAGAGTGTGCACCGGAAAGGAGTTATGTTTAATCTTGGACAGCTGAAAGCAAATTTTTTAAAAATTGTGAAAAAAATACATGAAAATATAGCATAACCCCCTACGTCTTTAGTAGAACAGTGAATATACAGCATAACCCCCTACATCAGCGTTTGGGGGGGATTTTGTTGCCTCCCCCAAGTTTTCTGAGCAAATACATTTAATAAAGACTGTAAAAACACCAGGAAATCAGCCCCAAGTGATTTTAATTTTGTAAATCTGTTCCTAAGTATTCCCACGCTTAATAGAGACACGTGATCATATACAGATGTAGGCAAGGTTTGGAATGATTATGTTGTGTCTGTTTGGACTTCATACGGTCAATTTGCATTCTACAAATGATTTGTAATTATGTTCCTGCCCCACGACCATCCACTCCAGAAAAAATTGGCCCGCGGCTGAAAATAGTTGATGATCCCTGGCCTATGTCTTTGAAGAAGAGTGAGGTTACAGCCAGCTGGGTGTACTAAGGCCTGTCTTTGGAGTGTGTGTGTGTTGTGTGATTGCGGCTGTGTGTGTGTATACTTTACACATCTCAATCAAATTTGATGGCGGGCATGACAAAATACGCGTAGAAAGGGGGAGGGAAAGCTAGCCATCCCATTCCAGACAAAAAAAAAAAGAGTGTGGTGCACCACCATACTGCTTGAGTGAGGAACTCTATGCCTGAACCTGACAGCACAATTTATGATGTCACTGGGGCTGCAAATCCAGGAAAAATCCTTCTTTAACTGCTCTGATAAATCTGACCAGCTACAGCAGGAGGGTCAGATTACAGCGTCAAATACATACCCCCAAAACAGATAGCTCCACGCTTTTATGGGCCATAATGCTACTTGATTTATGGATGTGCTTTGTGTTTTTATTGTTGTTTTATTTAATAATTATAACAGTCAGTTTATGTGAGGGACTGAGCTGAGGAAAGATCTGGTTACAGGGCCTGGCCATGGAAGGACCTGTGGATTTTGCCAGGGAACCACAGCAAGGCACCCTGTCATCTTTGAACACAGGGAAAATAAATAGAACATAAAAATAAACTAATTTCAGCTCTCTGAGCCTTGGGAGCAGGGCAGGGGTTGATTTGTGTACTCTAAGCAGGCAATGACATCACCCAGGGGTGGGGGGTGAGGGGAGTGGAGTCAGTATTGGGCGAGAGCAGTGTGGAGCGAGGGCAGTGTGGGGCGAGGGGAGTATGGGGCGAGGCCAGTATGGGTTGAGGGCAGAATGGGACGAGGGCAGTATGGGGCGAGGGCAGTATGGGACGAGGGCAGTATGGGGCGAGGGCAGTATGGGACGAGGGCAGTATGGGACGAGGGCAGTATGGGACGAGGGCAGTATGGGACGAGGGCAGTATGGGGCGAGGGCAGTATGGGGCGAGGGCAGTATGGGGCGAGGGCAGTATGGGGCGAGGGCAGTATGGGACGAGGGCAGTATGGGACGAGGGCAGTATGGGACGAGGGCAGTATGGGGCGAGGGCAGAATGGGGCGAGGGCAGTATGGGGCGAGGGCAGTATGGGGCGAGGGCAGTATGGTGCGAGGGAAGTATGGTGCGAGGGCAGTATGGACAGCATACACCATACAACATACATCATACAACAAACATCATACTACACACAACATACATCATACAACATACAACATAAAGCATACAACATGCATCATACAACATACACCATATACCATACAACATAAAACATACACCATTCAACATACACCATACAACATACACCATACAACATAAACCATACACCATACAACATGCATCATACAACATACACCATATACCATACAACATAAAACATACACCATTCAACATACATCATACAACATACACCATATACCATACAACATAAAACATACACCATTCAACATACATCATACAACATACACCATATACCATACAACATGCATCAAACATCATACACCATATACCATACAACATAAAACATACACCATTCAACATACATCATACAACATACACCATATACCATACAACATAAAACATACATCATACAACATACACCATACAACATAAACCATACACCATACAACATGCATCAAACATCATACACCATATACCATACAACATAAAACATACACCATTCAACATACATCATACAACATACACCATATACCATACAACATGCATCATACAACATGCATCAAACATCATACACCATATACCATACAACATAAAACATACATCATACAACATACACCATACAACATAAACCATACACCATACAACATGCATCAAACATCATACACCATATACCATACAACATAAAACATACATCATACAACATACATCATACAACATACACCATATACCATACAACATGCATCATACAACATGCATCAAACATCATACACCATATACCATACAACATAAAACATACATCATACAACATACATCATACATACATACACCATACAACATAAAACATCATACACCATATACCATACAACATAAAACATACACCATTCAACATACATCATACAACATAAACCATACACCATACAACATGCATCAAACATCATACACCATATACCATACAACATAAAACATACACCATTCAACATACATCATACAACATACACCATACAACATAAACCATACACCATACAACATGCATCAAACATCATACACCATATACCATACAACATAAAACATACACCATTCAACATACATCATACAACATACACCATATACCATACAACATGCATCATACAACATGCATCAAACATCATACACCATATACCATACAACATAAAACATACACCATACAACATACACCATACAACATAAACCATACACCATACAACATGCATCATACAACATGCACCATATACCATACACCATACAACATACACCATACAACATGCATCATACAACATACACCATATACCATACAACATAAAACATACACCATTCAACATACATCATACAACACACACCATACAACATAAACCATACACCATACAACATGCATCAAACATCATGCACCATACATTATACAACATACAACATACAATATAGAGTTTACAACATACAGCACACAGCATACAACATTCAACATATGACACACAGCATGCACCATACAACATACACCATTCAACATACAATATACAGCATACAACATACAGCATACAGTATACAACATACACCATACAACATACACCATTTAACATACAGTGTACAGCATACAAAATACAACACACACCATGCAACATACAATGTACAACATACAGTATACAACATACAACACACAACAAATACCATACTGCATACACCATACACCAGACAACATACACCATACCAGAGAAAACATACAACATAAAACATACACCATACAACATTCAACATACATCGTAAAACACATACCATACAACATACACCATACAGCATGCATCATACAACATATGACACACATCATACACCACACAACATACACCATTCAACATACAACGTGCAGTTTGCAACATACAAAATGTATGATACATCATACAACACACAATATACAACATATACTATACAACATACAGCATACAACATACAGTATATAGTATACAACATACACCGTACACTATACACCATTCAACATACAACACACAGTGTACAGCATACAAAATATAACATATGACATACAACATACAATATATAGTTTACAACGTAAAATATACAGCATACAACATACAAGACAGAGCATACACCACATAACATACACCCTTCAACACACAACATACAACATATAGTATAAATCATACAAAATACAGCATACAGCATACACCATACAATATACAACATGCAATATATAG
Organism: Oncorhynchus clarkii lewisi; assembly: GCF_045791955.1. NCBI lineage: Eukaryota > Metazoa > Chordata > Actinopteri > Salmoniformes > Salmonidae > Oncorhynchus > Oncorhynchus clarkii. Next base: position 14,493,158 of record NC_092152.1, read on the forward strand.
TTTACAACATACAACATACAGCATACAACACACAACATACAATATACAACATACAATATACAGTATACAACATATTGTACATCATACAGCATACAGCACACAATATGCAACATACACCTTACAACATAGAGCATACAGCATACAACAGACAGCACACAGCATACAGCATACAACATACCATATAAAATATACAAAATACATTATACATCATACAACATACAATATACAAAATACAGTTTACAGCATAGAGCATACAGCATGCAACATACAACATGCAGCATGCAACATACAGCATACATCATGCAACATACAACATACAACATACAACATACAGCATACAACATACAGCATACACCATGCAACATACAACATACAGCATACACCATGCAACATACAGCATACACCATGCAACATACAACATACAACATGTAGCATGCAACATACAGCATACATCATGCCACATACAAGATACAACATACAGCGTACACCATACACTATTCAACATACAACACACGGTATACAGCATACAAAATACAATATACACCATACAACAGACAAAATACAATATACACCATTCAGCATACAAAATACAATATACACCATACAACATACAGCATACACCATACAACATACAGCATACAGCGTACAGCATACCACATACAATATACAGTTTACAACATACAACATACAGCATACAACATACAGCGTACAATATACCACATACAATATACAGTTTACAACATGCAGCATGCAACATACAACATACAGCATACACCACATGGTATACAACATACAACATACAACATACAGCATACAACATACAGCATACACCACACGGTATACAACATACAACATGCAGCATGCAACATACAACATACAGCGTACACCACACGGTATACAACATACAACATACAACATACAGCATACACCACATGGTATACAACATACAACATGCAGCATGCAACATGCACCACACGGTATACAACATACAACATACAGCATACACCACACGGTATACAACATACAACATGCAGCATACACCACACGGTATACAACATACAACATGCAGCATACACCACACGGTATACAACATACAACATACAACATACACCACACGGTATACAACATACAACATACAACATACACCACACGGTATACAACATACAACATACAGCATACACCACACGGTATACAACATACAACATACAGCATACACCACACGGTATACAACATACAACATGCAGCATACACCACACGGTATACAACATACAACATACAGCATACACCACACGGTATACAACATAGAGCATACACCACACGGTATACAACATACAACATACAGCGTACACCACACGGTATACAACATACAACATACAGCATACACCACACGGTATACAACATACAACATACAGCATACACCACATGGTATACAACATACAGTTTACAACATACAACATACAGCATACACCACACGGTATACAACATACAGCCTACACCATATACCACACGGTATACAACATACAACATACAGCATACACCACACGGTATACAACATACAACATGCAACATACACCACGTGGTATACAACATACAACATACAGCATACACCACGTGGTATACAACATACAACATACAACATACACCACATGGTATACAACATACAACATACAACATACACCATATACCACAATGTATACAACATACAACATACCACATACACCACGTGGTATACAACATACAACATACAACATACAGCACATGGTATACAACATACAACATACAACATACACCATATACCACATGGTATACAACATACAACATACAACATACACCATATACCACATGGTATACAACATACAACATACAACATACACCATACACCATGTGGTATACAACATACAACATACAACATACAGCATACACCACGTGGTATACAACATACAACATGCAACATACACCACGTGGTATACAACATACAACATGCAACATACACCACGTGGTATACAACATACAACATACAGCATACACCACGTGGTATACAACATACAACATACAACATACACCATATACCACATGGTATACAACATACAACATACAACATACACCATACACCACGTGGTATACAACATACAACATACAACATACACCACATGGTATACAACATACAACATACAACATACACCATATACCACATGGTATACAACATACAACATACAACATACACCATATACCACATGGTATACAACATACAACATACAACATACACCATACACCACGTGGTATACAACATACAACATACAACATACAGCATGCACCACGTGGTATACAACATAAAACATGCAACATACACCACGTGGTATACAACATACAACATACAACATACAGCATATACCACATGGTATACAACATACAACATACAACATACACCATATACCACATGGTATACAACATACAACATACAACATACTGCATACACCACGTGGTATACAACATACAACATGCAACATACACCACGTGGTATACAACATACAACATACAGCATACACCACGTGGTATACAACATACAACATACAACATACAGCATACACCACATGGTATACAACATACAACATGCAGCATACACCACACGGTATACAACATACAACATACAACATACACCACACCGTATACAACATACCACATACACCACACGGTATACAACATACAGCATACAACATACACCACACGGTATACAACATACAGCATACCACATACACCATATACCACACGGTATACAACATACAGCATACCACATACACCATACACCACACGGTATACAACATACAGCATACACCACACGGTATACAACATACAACATACAACATACAACATACACCATACACCACACGGTATACAACATACAGCATACCACATACACCATACACCACACGGTATACAACATACAACATACAACATACACCATACACCACACGGTATACAACATACAGCATACACCACACGGTATACAACATACAACATACACCACACGGTATACAACATACAGCATACACCACACGGTTTACAACATACACCATACACCACACGGTATACAACATACACCACACGGTATACAACATACAGCATACACCACACGGTATACAACATACACCATACACCACACGGTATACAACATACAGCATACACCACACGGTATACAACATACAACATACAACATACACCATACACCACACGGTATACAACATACAGCATACACCACACGGTATACAACATACAACATACAACATACACCATACACCACACGGTATACAACATACAGCATACACCACACGGTATACAACATACAACATACACCACACGGTATACAACATACACCACACGGTATACAACATACAGCATACACCACACGGTATACAACATACACCATACACCACACGGTATACAACATACAGCATACACCACACGGTATACAACATACAACATACAACATACACCATACACCACACGGTATACAACATACAACATACACCACACGGTATACAACATACAGCATACACCACACGGTATACAACATACAGTTGTCAGCGTCGTGTGTATAGGTGGCAGGGAAGTCAGGCGCAGGAGAGTCAAAATGGACTGTAAAATGGAGTCTTTTAATACATGTCAACAGAACATGCTCCATAACACTAAAACGTACAGACATGAAAAAACATGGGTACGAGGACCCGTCGCGCATCAACACAACAAAATAACAACACTGACAACAAAACAATCTCTGACAAAGACATGAGGGGAAACAGAGGATTAAATACACAACAGGTAATGAATGGGATTGAAAACAGGTGTGTGGGAAGACAAGACAAAACCAATGGAAAATGAAAAATGGATCAATGATGGCTAGAAGACCGGTGACGTCGAACGCCTAGCACCGCCCGAACAAGGAGAGGCAACGACTTCGGTAGAAGTCGTGACAACAGTTTACAGCATACAACATACAACATACACCATACATTACACGGTATACAACATACAACATACCACATACACCACACACCACACGGTATACAACATACAACATACCACATACACCATACACCACACGGTATACAAAATACAACATACCACATACACCATACACCACACGATATACAACATACAACATACACCACACGGTATACAACATACACCATACACCATACACCACACGGTATACAACATACAACATACACCACACGGTATACAACATACAACATACCACATACACCATACACCACACGGTATACAACATACAACATACCACATACACCATACACCACACGGTATACAACATACAACATACCACATACACCATACACCACACGGTATACAAAATACAACATACCACATACACCATACACCACACGATATACAACATACAACATACACCACACGGTATACAACATACACCATACACCATACACCACACGGTATACAACATACAACATACACCACACGGTATACAACATACAACATACCACATACACCATACACCACACGGTATACAACATACAACATACCACATACACCATACACCACACGGTATACAACATACAACATACACCACACGGTATACAACATACACCATACACCATACACCACACGGTATACAACATACAACATACACCACACGGTATACAACATACAACATACCACATACACCATACACCACACGGTATACAACATACAACATACCACATACACCATACACCACACGGTATACAACATACAACATACACCACACGGTATACAACATACACCATACACCACACGGTATACAACATACAACATACACCACACGGTATACAACATACAACATACCACATACACCATACACCACACGGTATACAACATACAACATACCACATACACCATACACCACACGGTATACAACATACAACATACCACATACACCATACACCACACGGTATACAACATACAACATACCACATACACCATACACCACACGGTATACAGCATACAAAATACAATATACAAAATACATCATACACCATACAGCATACAAAATACAATATACAAAATACATTATACACCATACAGCATACAGCATACAAAATACAATATACAAAATACATCATACACCATACAAAATACAATATACAAAATACATCATACACCATACAGCATACAAAATACAATATACAAAATACATTATACACCATACAGCATACAGCATACAAAATACAATATACAACATACATCATACACCATACAGCATACAAAATACAATATACAAAATACATCATACACCATACAAAATACAATATACAAAATACATCATACACCATACAGCATACAAAATACAATATACAAAATACATTATACACCATACAGCATACAGCATACAAAATACAATATACAACATACATCATACACCATACAGCATACAAAATACAATATACAACATACATCATACACCATACAAAATACAATATACAAAATACATCATACACCATGCAAAATACAATATACAAATGTATATACTCTTAACAGGAGTATATAACCGTATATCACAGGAGACTGACATATAACACAACAGTTTGACATAGAAACACCAGATTTTTGGCATTAAAAAATAAATTAAGTTTATTAATTATGAAATTATGAAACATAATAATAATATTCCATCCATGAGGCCACTAGGTCATCAGACTACAGGAAAATATAGAATGACAAAGCTGTAAAACATTATCCTAAATGTAAACAATTGGTGTTTAGTAGAACAGTGAATATATAGCATAACCCCTACCTTCTTTAGTAGAACAGTGAATATACAGCATAACCCCTACCTTCTTTAGTAGAACAGTGAATATACAGCATAACCCCTACCTTCTTTAGTAGAACAGTGAATATACAGCATAACCCCTACCTTCTTTAGTAGAACAGTGAATATACAGCATAACCTTCTATGTCTTTAGTAGAACAGTGAATATTTTTTTTCATTTTCATTTTCATTTTTTTTTTCATTTTCATACACTTTTATTATTTTACTATGTCAATATGTATTTTCTTTCAGTGTTTTGGTGTCAAACTAGTGGCAGAGGTTTTTTAGATGGACCATGGTCTATCACTGAGAGAGACTGATGAAAGAGTCCAGCCTAATACCATGGTCTATCACTGAGAGAGGCTGGTGAAAGAGTTCAGCCTAATCTCAGACGTTCAACCGTGGCTTCCATTATCCAGAATTTTAAACTAACCAACAAGTAAGTAATGCATTTCATAAGGGCTTATTTTATCATTACTGTTGCTATGTCCCACAGTAACTGTAGGCCACCAGTCCCAATGCAAATAGATGTGTTGTATTTTTGTTCCTCTAAAGGACACAACGTCTTCCTCTCTCTGGGGGAAGAGGAAAGCTCCTCAGTGAAGACCAAGAGCATGCCATTGTAGGATTGGTCATTGCTGACAATGCAATAAAACTGAGAGAAATTCAGACCAGAATTGTAAAGGACAACCTGGTATTACACAGTGTAATACCAGGCTGTTCCTTTTGAAAGAAACAGTGAGCGGGTCAAGGAACTCTGGCATCAATACGTCCAGGTATGGTGTCAATCCAATATGTCTTGTTCTATAGTGAGTTTTACACTATGCTACTCTACATGTAAACATGGGTTACAGTACATTCAGTAGGACATACTGAAAAGCATTTACACATACTGTTTGATTTATTTCAGAAAGTCATGGAGGTTGGAGGCTAATCAGACCCCACATGAAATCATTTATGTAGACGAAGCAGGGTTTAACCTGGCAAAAACACGTAGGCGAGGAAGAAGAGTAATCAGGAAAAGGGCTGGGTCAGAAAGGAGCAAGTATCACAATGTGTGCTGCAATCTCAAGTGCTGGTTTGGTCCTGCAGATGCAATGGATGCCGACTGCAGAGACATCTCAACTGAAGACTGCCAGGGGTGGATAAGGCAGGCAAAGCATTTCTATCTACGACACAAGATGTGATGTGGACGAGAACATGTGGCCAAATGCTGAAGATCGATAACACTACTAACACTAGAAACACTACTAACACTAGTAACACTAGTAACACTAGTAACACTACTAACACTACTAACACAACTAACACTAATAACACTACTAACACTACTAACACTACTAACACTACTAACACTAGTAACACTACTAACATACCTTAAGGGAACATTTCGGCATTTCGTGTATGATCAGTGAGAAAGTCCATATTGCAAATGTACGGTCCCTTACTAGACGTCCGAAATCGTTTGTAAAATTCGCGGTCGGCGTCGGGCCGTGCGGTAGGGCCAGACCTACCGGGAAGTCATCAAATGAACTTTGTCGGACATTCGGTTTCCGTTTTATAAAATAAACAAGTTTTTGAGCGTTTTTCCGCTATCCCGGAATTTCCCACAAGAGGGCATACGGAATCATATGGCAATTTGGCAAAACATCACGAATCACGACGGGGCCTTATCTCGAAAACGGAAAATATTTCGAAGCCGAAACTCGGTGAGCGTAGGTTTGGCATAATGGGCAGTTGGCCCCGAACAAGATGGCGTCTAGGCCTCGACGGTTTTTGAGTTATGGCCGTTTTTCTGGGATTAAAGGTCCTAAATGGAAATAGAGAAATTATTTTTCCACTTCAGGTCAAAGTCAAGGAGCCTCCGGTGTCAATAAAAAAAGAACCAGCCATTTATCTATCGTCATTTAAGAGAAACGGAACAATGACAACTTGGCAATGGTCACAAATAGGCGTTTTTTTTTTTCAACGGTTACAGATCCAGTTGCAGGGTGTTCATACGAATCTTTTTAAAGTGTGCTGCGGAGCTCTGCGAGATTTCTGTGATTTTCTATGATTTTCTGAAATAACACACACATACTAAACCCTCCGTAAATAACTCAGTTGTTAACGTAAAGACTTAAAACTCAGGATTCTGTAACAGCATACCCCAATGAGGATATGTGGTGATTTATAGCTTCCTGTGCCAACCGGAAGTGCCATAATTGGTGTCTCAGGGGCTGTTTCAAAGGGTTAAAAAAGTCTGATCTGTCCAAAACTTCATATATGTGATTAGGCAACCCCCATGAACTGTAAATCAGTCATTTTTCCCCAAAAAATTCAAAGGAAAAAAAAATCACACTAAAACACAACTTGAATGGAGGGACGTATTGGGGTGCGTAGAGACAGACAGTGGCTGCAATAGTTAGCTTTGTTGGAGCTAAAGAAGAACCGTCGGACCTAGAGTTCCGAAACTTTAGAAACCTGTTCTAGACCTCCGGTTGATGGTGCGTGGTGAGTTACGTGGCTCTAGACGGTTCTCGGACCGAGAAACAGCCTCGTACATTTGCAATACCTTCAATTCATTTTGACCATTACGAAAATGACGACGTTTAGAAAAGTCTCAGAGACGCAAGGCTAGGTGCATTGAAACCGGCTCGGCCCATAGAGACGGACCCCGACGTGCCTGTCCGATAGCTCGTTCAAGGACCCCGTAGCAAGGCATGGAAAAAAGTGGATTTTCAGCACCAATTAGGGTTTTTCTCGGACACCAAATGACCTATCGAGCCGAAACTCGGGATTCGGGGTCGCCTCACATAGGACTTCACATAATGTCCGAACTGGACCCGCAGCTAGAACGTAACTATGTGTTTTACCTTTTTATTATGTTTTAAACTAAAGGCGCTGTGAATTATGGGACTGCTCTGACATATGTGATAGTTGGCTTCTAAATGAGTAGTAAAAAGTGGGTTTGGTGTCATAATGACATCTAATTGACTGATGGACACTGACTTGCTAGTTGACTTTTGTGCATTTGCAATATGTTTAAACGGAGAGGGACCATCACCAAAATGGCATTCTGAAATCAACATAAAAAAATGGCATCACCATAGTCTCCAGACTGTGCTGAGTTCAACGAGCTATCCCGCTTGACCGTAGCTCGCTCGGTCTAAGCGCAACGACCATTAGAAAAGTAGGCCCAAAATGAAGCCTGCCCCACAATGTCATTTGCTTTTGAGTGACAGTGAGAGAACCGTTAGGGTGAGAAGAAAAATTCCACCACATGAATGTTCCTAAGGTCCTCCCGATCTGTACAAGCCTAACCTTGACCGTGTGGCATTAACCCTTAAGAGTAAAACAGTGTTTTTTGATCTCACAGATTACAGTGTCATCTCTCCCCATAGGAATACATTGCCTGCACCCCTAATTTCAACCTGAAGTCTATATGGGTTATGAATGCCGTATGAACCTGTCTTCGGTACCAGTCCATCAGGCCACTATGAGGTCTACCTGTGTTGATTCTGAGCTTCCTGGACCAACCGGAAGTGGTTAAAATGCCCCTAAAAGTGTTTACCCATACCCTGCCTGCAGTTTGACAGACATAGTGCATTCAACCCTGTGTAAATCAGTCAGTTCTTAACGTAAGGACTTAAAACTCAGGATTCTGTAACAGCATACCCCAATGGGGATATGTGTTGATTTATAGCTTCCTGTGCCAACCGGAAGTGCCATAACTGGTGTCTCAGGGGCTGTTTCGAGGGGTTAAAAAAGTCTGATCTTTCCAAAACTTCATATGTGTGATTAGGCAACCCCCATGAACTGTAAATCAGTCATTTTTCCCCAAAAAAATCAAAGGAAAAAAAAATCACACTAAAACACACCTTGGATGGAGGGACGTATTGGGGTGCGTAGAGACAGACAGTGGCTGCAATAGTTAGCTTTGTTGGAGCTAAAAAAGAACCGTCAGACCTAGAGTTCCGAAACTTTAGAAACCTGTTCTAGACCTCCGGTTGATGGTGCGTGGTGAGTTACGTGGCTCTAGACGGTTCTCGGACCGAGAAACAGCCTGACTTTGAAAAAGTAAGGAAACATAAACAAAAAAAATCTAAAATTTTTTTGGGGGGATGACCAGTTGCATGTGCATTTGCAATATGATTCTATAGTGAAAAAACATATTGCAAATGCACAGTGACTTTGAAAAAGTAAGGAAAAATAAACAAAAAAAATCTAAAAAATTTTTCGGGGGATGACCAGTTGCACGTGCATTTGCAATATGATTCTATAGTGAAAAAACATATTGCAAATGCACAGTGACTTTGAAAAAGTAAGGAAACATAAACAAAAAAAATCTAATTTTTTTTTGGGGGGATGACCAGTTGCATGTGCATTTGCAATATGATTCTATAGTGAAAAAACATATTGCAAATGCACAGTGACTTTGAAAAAGTAAGGAAACATAAACAAAAAAAATCCAAAATTTTTATTTTTGGGTGACCAGTTGCACGTGCATTTGCAATATGATTCTATAGTAAAAAACATATTGCAAATGCACAGTGACTTTGAAAAAGTAAGGAAACATAAACAAAAAAAATCCAAAATTTTTATTTTTGGGTGACCAGTTGCACGTGCATTTGCAATATGATTCTATAGTAAAAAACATATTGCAAATGCACAGTGACTTTGAAAAAGTAAGGAAACATAAACAAAAAAAATCTAAAATTTTTTTGGGGGGATGACCAGTTGCATGTGCATTTGCAATATGATTCTATAGTGAAAAAACATATTGCAAATGCACAGTGACTTTGAAAAAGTAAGGAAACATAAACAAAAAAAATCTAAAATTTTTTTGGGGGGATGACCAGTTGCATGTGCATTTGCAATATGATTCTATAGTGAAAAAACATATTGCAAATGCACAGTGACTTTGAAAAAGTAAGGAAACATAAACAAAAAAAATCTAATTTTTTTTGGGGGGGATGACCAGTTGCATGTGCATTTGCAATATGATTCTATAGTGAAAAAACATATTGCAAATGCACAGTGACTTTGAAAAAGTAAGGAAACATAAACAAAAAAAATCAAAACATTTTTTTTTTGGGTGACCAGTTGCAAATCAAATCAAATCAAATTTTATTTGGACGTGCATTTGCAATATGATTCTATAGTGAAAAAACATATTGCAAATGCACAGTGACTTTGAAAAAGTAAGGAAACATAAACAAAAAAAATCAAAAATTTTTTTGGGGGGATGACCAGTTGCACGTGCATTTGCAATATGATTCTATAGTGAAAAAACATATTGCAAATGCACAGTGACTTTGAAAAAGTAAGGAAACATAAACAAAAAAAATCTAAAATTTTTTTGGGGGGATGACCAGTTGCATGTGCATTTGCAATATGATTCTATAGTGAAAAAACATATTGCAAATGCACAGTGACTTTGAAAAAGTAAGGAAACATAAACAAAAAAAATCTAAATTTTTTTGGGGGGGATGACCAGTTGCATGTGCATTTGCAATATGATTCTATAGTGAAAAAACATATTGCAAATGCACAGTGACTTTGAAAAAGTAAGGAAACATAAACAAAAAAAATCTAAACATTTTTTTTTTGGGTGAGCAGTTGCACGTGCATTTGCAATATGATTCTATAGTGAAAAAACATCACCAAAAGCGACATTCTGAAATCAACCCAAACGAGCGATTGAGATGACCCAGAATCACTGCAAAGCCATCCCGAGTTCATCGGGCCAGTCAATTTCACATTCCTGCAGGATTTTTATAGCATGACAAATTCGTGATGGTACCTGCCCATTAAAACATATTGCAAATGCACAGTGACTTTGAAAAAGTAAGGAAACATAGAATCAAATTATTTTTTTTTGGGTTACCAGTTGCACATTTCAGATCACCAGTTGCACATTTCAGATCACCAGTTGCACATTTCAGATCACCAGTTGCACGGAGGAAAATCGTTACTTTTGACTTTGACTTTTGACTTCCTATGAAATCATATTCCAAATGGAGAAAACATATGCCTTATGCACTAGTAAAAAAAAAAAAAAAATGATAATAAAGTATGACTAAAGTATGTTGATAAAGTTCTTATACATGTGTAATTGACATAAAAATTGAAAGAATTTTGAAAAACGGTCCAGAAAGCACTTTTTTAAGGATGTGTGAAGTTTTTTACCAAATTTTGACATTTTTGACTTTTGACTTTTGACTTCCTATGAAATCATATTGCAAATTGACAAAACATGTGCCTTATGCGCATGTAATTAAAAAAAAAAAATTTTGATATCAAAATTGGACAAAAGTATATTCATACAGTTCTTACACATGTGTAATTGACAAAAAAAGCGAAAGAAATTCGAAAAAAGGCCCAGAAAGCACTTTTTTAAGGGGTAAAAAGTTTTTGAAAAAAATATCATTTTTTCAAAATTTTTCTTTTGGATGTTGACTTGGGTTGCATTTCCAATATGAAAAACCCAGGTGGAGCGCACTCGCCCCCTGTTGGATTTTTGAGGTGTTACAATTGGCAATTGCCATATGGCATTTGCCATATACTTTGCACGAATCAACGCCGCTTTGGGTGGTATTGGACATCGTGTACATGGTTTGTCCAATGCCAATATTTTGACATTCATTTTTGTACAAATCAGGGGGGTATTCCCTTACACTAATAACACTACTAACACTAATAACACTACTAACACTACTAACACTACTAACACTAGTAACACTAATAACACTAGTAACACTACTAACACTAGAAACACTACTAACACTAGTAACACTAATAACACTAGTAACACTACTAACACTAGAAACACTACTAACACTAGTAACACTAGTAACACTAGTAACACTACTAACACTACTAACACAACTAACACTAATAACACTACTAACACTACTAACACTACTAACACTACTAACACTAGTAACACTACTAACACTAATAACACTACTAACACTAATAACACTACTAACACTACTAACACTACTAACACTAGTAACACTAATAACACTAGTAACACTAATAAAACTAGTAACACTAGTAACACTAGTAACACTAATAACACTAGTAACACTAGTAACGCTAGTAACACTAGTAACACTAATAACACTAGTGACACTACTAACACTACTAACACTACTAACACTAGTAACACTACTAAAACTAATAACACTAGTAACACTACTAACACTACTAACACCACTAACACTAGTAACACTACTAACACTACTAACACTAGTAGCACTAATAACACTACTAACACTACTAACACTAGTAACACTACTAACACTACTAACACTAGTAACACTAATAACACTACTAACACTAATAACACTACTAACACTAGTAACACTAGTAACACTAGTAACACTACTAACACTAGTAACACTACTAACACTACTAACACTAGTAACACTACTAACACTAGTAACACTAGTAACACTACTAACACTAGTAACACTACTAACACTAGTAACATTAGTAACTACTAACACTACTAACACTAGTAACACTAATAACACTACTAACACTAGTAACACTACTAACACTAGTAACACTACTAACACTACTAACACTACTAACATTACTAACACTACTAACACTACTAACACTTGTAACACTACTAACACTAGTAACATTAGTAACTACTAACACTACTGACACTAGTAACACTACTAACACTAGTAACACTAGTAACACTACTAACACTACTAACACTAGTAACACTACTATCACTAATAACACTACTAACACTAGTAACACTAGTAAAGTTAGTAACAGTATTAACACTAATAACAACAGTAACACTACTAATACTACTAACACTACTAACACTAGTAACACTAGTAACTACTAACATTAGTAACACTACTAACACTAGTAACACTAGCAACACTAGCAACACTAATAACACTGGTAACACTAATTACACACAATAACACTAGTAACACTAATAACACTCATAACACTAGTAACACAAATAATACTAGTAACAATGCTATTACCACATCATTGGTCCCTGGTTCCTACATGGTCTCCCTAAAACTGTTGAGCATAAAGTGATGTGGTCGTTGTGTTTGTGTTTGTTTGTGCATGCGTATACGTGTGCGTTCTGCAGGATTTCATAGTGTACCTGATCTGCAGGTGTCTCATTTTGGAGGACCCTTGCCCTGGAGTACCTTCGAACCAGGTTCTGCAAACTCTCAGTGAGCACCTGAGGCAGAACGTCCCGCCCCCCACAACCCGTCACAGCTAACCACAGGTCTATATGCAGGCCAAAGCTAACCATAGCTCGATACGAAGGCCACAGCTAACCACAGGTCAATAAGGCCACAGCTAACCACAGGTGAATACGCAGGCCAGTCAGGAAGTAGTGCCACAAGAAAAACCTCTCACCCTGCAGCACAGACAGAGGGGAGAGGATGGGAAAGAAAATGGAGAGATGGATAGATAGAGAAATAGTGAGAGAGAGAGAGAGAGAGAGAGAGAGAGAGAGAGAGAGAGAGAGAGAGAGAGAGTTGTCATCAAATAGAAGACTCCATGGTCACACCACCAGCACTCTACATCTGTCCCTGTGGGACTAAAGACCTCTTTCATGTCCTGATCTGTGGAAGACATCACAGACAAGAGGGACCATCTGGAATATCACTACACACACACACACACACACACACACACACACACACACACACACACACACTGACAAGAACACACAGATGGTGGCTCAAACACACACACACACAAACGGAAATGAGATGAGATGACAGAAACATGAATGGGTTTTACATTGGGTAAAAAAAAAAAAGTTAAACAGACTGAGTGAAATGGAGAGAGAGGGAGATGGGGAGAGAGAGAGAAATAGAGCAGGAGGGACAGGGGGAAAGAGAGAGAGAGAGAGAGAGAGAGAGAGAGAGAGAGAGAGAAAGAGGGAGAGAAATAGAGCAGGAGGGACAGGGAGAGAGAGAGAGAGAGAGAGAGAGAGAGAGAAGAGAGGCTGGTTTCCTGTGACTCTAATTGTTCTCAGACACGGCCCTAGAGTTTGTAATGTGACCAAAGATAGATTATTGTCCAAAGTGTCCTCGTAATGATCCCAGGATGAGTTCAGTTTGGCTGGTGTGAGCGGGGACTGTCTCCAACCCCCCTTCCCCTCTTCCCCCGCCTCCCCAGAAGCCAGTCATTTAGGGATTAAGCGTGACCGTACATCCGGGATTAGGGCTCCATCCTCTGCCTCTGGACTCAGTAGACCTCCCTATATGTGGACCAGGAGGGTGTGCATGTGTGGCTGAGACTGGCTGGGTCTGGGTCTAGGTCTGGGGCGGAAGAGCTGAGCTGCCTCCTCTGAGCTCCAGGCTCCAGGCTGCAGGAGAGAGACGGACAAGAGCCAGACAGCCCAGACTGCCCTGCCTGCATGGCAGCCCCACACACCTGCACACAGCAGGCCTGTCTGGCCTCACTGTCTGGGAACAAAGGGAGGGAGAGGGAGGGGTCTGGGTTGGTATAGGGGTCATAGGTAGTGGAGGCCGGATGTTCCAGCAGCCCTGATTCCAGACTGTCACAGTGCAGACGGCTCAATCCCACCAGCCCTCAGGGCAGTACAGGAGCCCCAGATGTGCAGGGAGAGCTGAGAGTGGAGCCCTGGGTTGGGGGCCGGAAGGGGACGGGGGTGCTAAGAGTGCAAATAGTACATTTCTGGAATAAAAGTAAAGAGAGAGAGAGTGAGAGATCTCCAAGTCTACCAGACTCTGCAGATTTGTAGTGTCTAAAAACCACATTGAACACGACAAGCACTACAAACACTCCAAGACACCTGTTACTGTTGGACCCCCCCGTCTAGTATCTAAACATTAGCTGCAAAGCTCCAGAAACAGGCAGTAATCCTGGTCTAGTTCACCTCCTAAAAGGGTTTGGGGTCAGCCCAGTGGTGTCTCTCTGCGTCCTGCAGGATAGTACTGGTCCACAACTGAACACAGTAGCTGTTCAGCTGCTCTCTCAGGCCCTCCACAACATCGTGGTATCTCAGGGGCGGCAGCAGAGTCAGGGGCCTGCAGGGCCACTCACACGCTCACACACACACACATTTAACAGGGTTGCATGGGGGCCCATGGGCAGGGGAACGGGGCAAGGGGCCACAAGGGCAGGAGGTGAATAAAGCCGCTTGATCTACAGTATTCACAAATGACTGTGATTAGAACCTGTCAATCAGTTCCCTCCCTTCCTCTCACTTAACTCCTCCCCGTTCAAACGGCCCACCCCTCACCCCAAACTCTCTACATCTTGCTCCCCACCCCTCTATGTCAGCTCTAGGCCACACAGACTCTCTATATTTCTCCCCTGCCTTCATCCTTTGGCTCAGTTTGAGTGGCAACATCTGCTTTCCAACCAACATCTCCTCCATTCCACCAGACAAACAAACGGACGGTGCAGTGAGGCCATCGCTCTCACACAGATATGCAGATTCTTTACAACTCAATTGTAGAGTTTTAGTACCTTTGGCAGTCCACTGACAATCTCCCTGGACAGATAAACTACACCGGACATCGATAAATCCCCCAGAATATTTAGGAAAACATGTCTGGTGGACCCTGGCTTTTTAATGGCTTTCTGCTTGTTTTAAATCTTTGTTGTCATGGTGGTGCAGTTTTCTATTAGCCATGATGCAGGGTTGTAGAGATTCTGGAACTGAGAAGGAGATGGAAGGTTGACTGTTGAACAATTGGAGATTACAGCGTATGGCGTTTATGACAACTACTACGCTCTTGTGTGTAGAAACAACCAGAGGCACACAACACACACAGGCACACAAACTCACATACACACACACACACGCACACACACACGCACTCACACTCGCACTCTGGCTGCGGTGGTATTGATCTGGCGTTGGTTGTCATAGTGGCACAGCCAGGGTAGTCCCAGAACAATCTGAGACTACGCTGGCGTGGAATCACCCACTACAACACATCTATATAATCTCTTCCCCTGTTACTCTTCCATTAAGAACCACTCCCATCTTCCCCTGTTACTCTTCCATTAAGAACCACTCCCATCTTCCCCTGTTACTCTCCCTATAACAGCGCCACCATCTTCCCCTGTTACTCTTCCATTAAGAACCACTCCCATCTTCCCCTGTTACTCTTCCATTAAGAACCACTCCCATCTTCCCCTGTTACTCTCCCTATAACAGCGCCACCATCTTCCCCTGTTACTCTTCCATTAAGAACCACTCCCATCTTCCCCTGTTACTCTTCCATTAAGAACCACTCCCATCTTCCCCTGTTACTCTCCCTATAACAGCCACCACCATCTTCCCCTGTTACTCTTCCATTAAGAACCACTCCCATCTTGTCAATGTAAGTAAACTCCTCTCATACTGAAGACAGCAGGGTGATGTTTGGCCCTAAAATGAAAAGTTCAGGTTCAGAGCTACAGAGACATTTTCACTCTTCCTCCTGGTTATAAACTGTTCCCCTGGCAGACATCACCTCTACACCTCAGCTCAGATCATCAGAACAGATCTAATTTGTTCCACCCCAGGATGAGAATGTCTCCTTCTCTACTATAGACGAACTGGCTGTTGAAGTCCTGGGACAAGGATTCCAATGTGCATTCTATTAGTGAGATTCAGTTTGAAAGACGGTTGGGAGCTGCGGTGCCTCGCCGGACCGGTGGTTTATTGACTGAACGTCTTCCAGCTCTCCTCCCGCAGCGCTTGGAGAGCAGAAGCAACACTTATCTCATGTTTCCACATTGGTCCTGGGGAAACTTTTCTGTTTAGGCTGCGCTGCACCCCTCTGTTCGGAAAGCACAGGACGCTTGAAGAGCGTAGGAGACGTGTGTGTTGTGTCTGTGGGAGGATGGTTGTTTTTGTTTTAAGGGGAGGAGGAGGATGGGGATGTGGTGGAAGTGAGAGGACTGTCCGACAGCGTCACCTAAATCACCTCACAGACAGACAGACAGACAGACAGACAGACAGACAGACAGACAGACAGACAGACAGACAGACAGACACAGACAGACAGACAGACAGACAGACAGACAGACAGACAGACAGACAGACAGACAGACAGACAGACACACACACACACACACACACACACAATGACACATACACCATTCCATATACACTCTGGCTCATGTGCTTCCCATTGACAGCACATTGAGAATAACGACAGAGGATCAGCAAAGGCCAGAGTCACACATGTGTAAATGAGTTCACCTCACAATTTATACTCCTATAGAAGTGAGTTATGAGCCAGGGTGATTCAAAAGCAGTAAAACATTGCCAGGTACTATAATATATTTCCAAAATTCCAACAGGAGTTGCCTTGCCCTTAGAGTGGAAAAGCCCTGAATGCATTTTCACCATTCTCCATAACAAAGTACCTTCAATCAGTCCCAGATACATCAGCTCAGTTCTGTTTTATACTCACACTACCCTACTAATATTAGTAGACATCGCAGAAGAATAGACATTGTAGAAGAAACCTCTAGTGAGCTTTGAAAAGCCTGGGAATAATGTCCATTCAGACCAGGAAGTAAATAGACAGAGCGCATCGAATAATTAGGAGCTTAGCAGTGAGGGCCATGGTGCCAGCAGCATGTCCACCATCACAGACAGACTCAGGTGAATGAGGAATGTAGTTGTCTTGGGAGATCAACTAGCTCTGATCAAACACATACATTAGACCAGACACTCTTATCCAGAGTGACTTACAGGAACAATTAGGGTTAAGTGCCTTTCTCAAGGGCACATCAACACATTTTTCACCTAGTAAGTTGAGGGATTTGAACCAGCGACCATTCAGTTACTGGCCAAATGCTCTTAACCGCTAGGCTACCTGCCACCAAATTAATTCCTACCTGTCTTACAGGAGCGCTCCACTGCTAGGTGATTGAACTGATACAAAGATAAAGCAACTATTGGATCTCTCTCTGTATCTATGAGGCGTTTGTAACGCAAGGCTAACCGCGAACAGGCATGTGAATTTACAGGCAGGGGCAAATGCAGAAAGAGCAAATATCAACATTTCAGCACTACTATGGGTCTGATGGACATACAGTACCTACGGTAATGTAGGCAGGGGAACGGGTCATGCGACTAAAGCTGAGATGGAGCTACATATGTCTGCATATGAATGAGTGAAATATTGATTGGGCTAATGCTTTCGAACTGGCACATTTCATGCTCGGTGCTTGTATTCTCTCTTACCTAAACGCGGGGCATGCATGTGTCAAAAAAGGGGAGAGAAAAAAAACCTTGGTGGATGCTCCTGAATGCAAATGCATGCATGTATAACCTTTCAGCTGAGAGGCTCTCATCATTTAAGCGTTGACCTACACATAAATATGTTGTACAGGCCTTGAGTGGAGACAAATTCTGACACTCGTTAGCGATGAGGAGCCACAACTAGCGTCTGTTTAAATGGCTAGAGGAGAGGAGGAGGTGAGGGAGGAGGTGAAGGAAGAGGAGATGAGAAGACAAGAGAAAAAACATAGGCTCCTTATGAGGCAAAGCAAAGATGGACGAGAAGCCTTAGGCCCCAAAACAATCAATTGCAGATCAAGGAAAACCATTGTGGGTTCAATAAACATTTTTATGCTGTATCTTAACATAGTTATTAGACACATTAAAACACACTTTTTTAAACCTTTATTTAACCAGGTAGGCCAGTTGAGAACAAGTTCTCATTTATAACTGCGACCTGGCTAAACAACACAGAGTTACACATGGGATAAACAAATGTACAGTCAATAACACAATAGAAAAGTTGATATACACTGTGTGCAAATGTAGTAAGATTGGGGAGGTAAGGCAATAAATAGGCCATAGTGGCGAAATAATTACAATTTAGAAATTAAACACTGGAGTGGTGGATGTGCAGAAGATGTGCAAGTATAGATACTGGGGTGCAAAGGAGCAAGATAAATAAATAGCAGTATGGGGATGAGGTAGTTGGGTGGGCTATTTACAGATGGGCTATGTACAGGTGCAATGATTGGTAAGCTGTTCTGACAGCTAATTCTTAAAGTTAGTGAGAGAGATATAAGTCTCCAGCTTCAGTGATTTTTGCAATTCCTTCCCGTCATTGGCAGCAGAGAACTGGAAGCAAAGGCGGCCAAACAAGGAGTTGGCTTTGGGGGTGACCAGTGAAATATACCTGCTGGAGCGCGTGCTATGGATGGGTGCTGCTATGGTGACCAGTGAGCTGAGATAAGGCAGGGATTTACCTGGCAAAGACTTATAGATGACCTGGAGCCAGTGGGTTTGGCGACGAATATGAAGCGAGGGCCAGCCAACGAGAACATACTCACAGTGGTGGGTAGTATATGGGGCTTTGGTGACAAAACGGATGGCACTGTGATAAACTACATCCAATTTGCTGAGTAGAGTGTTGGAGGCTATTTTGCAAATGACATCGCCGACGTCAAGGATCGGTAGGATAGTCAGTTTTGCGAGGATATGTTTGGCATCATGAGTGAAGGATGCTTTTTTGCAAAATAGGAAGCCAAATCTAGGTTTAATTTTGGATTGGAGATGCTTAATGTGAGTCTGGAAGGAGAGTTTACAGTCTAACCAGGCACCTAGGTATTTGTAGTTGTCCACATATTCTAAGTCAGAACCGTCCAGAGCAGTGATGCTAGATGGGCGGGCAGGTGCGGGCAGTGATCGGATGAAGAGCATGCATTTAGTTTTGCTTGAATTTAAGAGCAGTTGGAGACCACGGAAGGAGTATTGTATGGCATTGAAGCTCGTCTGGAGGTTTGTTAACACAGTGTTCAAAAAGGGGCCAGAATTATACAGAAGGGTGTCGTCTGCGTACAGGTGGATCAGAGAATCACCAGCAGCAAGAGCAACATCATTGATGTATACAGAGAAGAGAGTCGGCCCGAGAATTGAACATTGTGGCACCCCCATAGAGACAGCCAGGGCCCCGGACAACAGGCCCTCCGATTTGACGCACTGAACTCTATCTGAGAAGTAGTTGGTGAACCAGGCGAGGCAGTTATTTGAGAAATCAAGGCTGTTGAGTCTGCCAATAAGAATGTGGTGATTGACAGAGTCGAAAGCCTTGGCGAGGTCGATGAATACGGCTGCACAGTATTGTCTTTTATTGATGGCGGTTATGATTTTGTTTAGGACCTTGAGCGTGTCTGAGGTGCACCCATGACCAGCTCGGAAACCAGATTGCATAGTGGAGAAGGTACGGTGGGATTCTAAATGTTCGGTGATCTGTTTGTTAACTTGGCTTTCGAAGACTTTTGAAAGGCAGAGTAGGATAGATATAGGTCTATAACAGTTTGGGTCTAGAGTGTCTCCCCCTTTGAAGAGGGGGATGACCGCGGCAGCTTTCCAATCTTTAGGGATCTCAGACGATACGAAAGAGAGGTTGACCAGGCTAGTAATAGGGGTTGCAACAATTGCGATGGATAATTGTAGAAAGAGAGGGTCCAAATTGTCCAGCTTAGCTGATTTGTACGAGTCCAGATTTTGCATCTCTTTCAGAACATCAGCTGTCTGGATTTGGGTGAAGGAGAAATGGTGGAGGCTTGGGCAAGTTGCTGCGTGGAGTGCAGAGTTGTTGACCAGGGTAGGGGTAGCCAGGTGGAAAGCATGGCCAGCCATGCCGTGCTTATTGAAATTCTCCATAATCGTAGATCTATCAGTGGTGACAGAATTTCTTAGCCTCAGTGCCGTGGGCAGCTGGGAGGAGGTGCTCTTATTCTCCATGGACTTTACAGTGTCCCAGAACTTTTTGGAGTTCTGTTTGAAAAAGCTAGCCTTTGCTTTACTAACTGACTGTGTATATTGGTTCTTAACTTCTCTGAAGATGCACATCACGGGGGCTATTCGATGCTAATGCAGCATGTCACAGGATGTATTTGTGCTGGTCAAGGGCAGTCAGGTCTGGAGTGAACCAAGGGCTATATCTGTTCTTAGTTCTACATTTTTTGAATGGGGCATGCTTATTTAAGATGGTGATGAAAGCACTTTTAAGAATAACCAGGCATCCTCTACTGACGGAATGAGGTCAATATCCTTCCAGGTTACCCGGACCAGGTCGATTAGAACGGCCTGCTCGCTGTGTTTTGGGGAGTGTTTGACAGTGATGAGGGGTGGTCCTTTGACCGCAGACCCATTATGGGCGCAGGCAATGAGGCAGTGATTTAGAGGGCAGGTTGGTCAAGATGATTTCTATGAGGGCGCCCATGTTTACGGATTTAGGGTTGTACCTGGTAGGTTCCATGATAATTTGTGTGAGATTGAGGGAATCTATCTTAGATTGTAGAATGGTTAGGCATATCCCAGTTTAGGTCACCTAACAGTACAAACTCTGAAGATAAATCGGGGGCAATAAATTCACATATGGTGTCCAGGGCACAGCTTGTGGCTGAGGGGGGTCTTTAACATGGGGCAACATTGAGAGACTTATTTCTGGAAAGGTTGATTTTTAAGAGCAGAAGCTCGAACTGTTTGGGAACAGACCTAGATAGCATGACAGAACTCTGCAGGCTATCTCTGCAGTAAATTGCAACTCCACCCCCTTTGGCAGTTCTATCTTGGCGGAAAATGTTGCACAACCTGTTCCACTCAAGGACGTTATCATTCAATATTCAATGAAACCAAACCTGTCTTAAAATACAGCATAATCATAATCAAGTCTACCTGCAGTGCATTTTTTCTATTGTCTGTGATTGGTTGAATTGGGCCTCAGTATTGTAGAGCTAGCTGTAGGACCCAGGGTGGTGAGCATGGATGACATCACATAGAGGTTTGTATCCTCTGAGTGGTTCAGCGGTAAATCAAAATCAAATCAAATCAGCATTTAAGCGTCACATACACAGTTTACAGCAGGTATAAAGGATACAAGCTCCCTCAAAAGTACAAATATCAGTATCGATATAATAATTAAAATTAAAAAATTGTAGTAGTAGGAGAAAGAACTATGCATAGTGATATAACTAATATGCATTCACTAACCAGTAGGATATACAGTATAAATAATGATTCTGCTATGTCAGGTATGACTGTATTTACAAATATAAAGTGAACGGTGTCTTGGTTGCGCAGTTGAATAAATATAATATAAATAGAACAGTAGCGTAATGGAACCACAGTCAATCATGGTGTCCAGCCCATCCCCAGCCTCTCTAACTAAGGGCCTTAACCCTTCCACTACGTCCCCCGTCCAAATATACACAACAAAGTACGCTTCCCTGGGACCAACCTGAGCCAGAGTGTCAACCATATCGGGTCCAAACCATCTGAGCTCTCCCCAGCTGAGAGCCCCTACTCTGGGGCCCACCAGGCCCATCAATCTCCCTGGGTCGGGCTGTGGGAAGGAAGGCCCCTTTCAAACCCAGCGCAGTGAGTAGTAGTGGAGGGGAAAATGTACATGGACACCAGGCAGCAACCCCCCAGCCCTGTCCCAGCTCTGTCCCAGCTGCAGTGAAAACAAATGGGCAGGAAGCAGCTGTGGGTGGGTGGTTTAACTCTGGTGATATTGGGGGGAGGAGGAGGGGGGCTGCTTCAGTTTGGGCAGACAGAAAATAAGGAGGAAGAAGAAGAGACAGAACCCTGAAACAATAAACCATCTGAGGAAGAAGAAGAGAGGAGGAAGAGGAGAAGGACGAGGAGGAAGAGTAGGAAGAGGAGAAGGATGAGGAAGTGGAGGAGAAGGAGGAGGAGGAAGATGAGGAAGAGAAGGAGGAGGAATAGGAGACTGAGGAGGAAGAGAAGGAGAAGGAGGAGGAGGAAGATGAGGAGCAGGAGGAGAAAGAGGAGGATTTGATTTTGATGTGATTTATTGGGATGCTCGTTATCCGATGCCAATGGCAACAGCTAGTCTTACTGGGGTCCAACACATAATGAAAAATACATTTGAGACAAAACACTTGACATATAGTACCAGCCAAAGGTTTGGACACACCTACTCATTCAATGGTTTTTCTTTGTTTTTACATTGCAGAATAACAGTGAAGACATCAAAACTATGAAATAACATATATGGAATCAGATAGTAACCAAAAAAGTGTTAAACAAATCTAATATATTTTATATTTGAGGTTCTTCAGTAGCCACCCTTTACCTTGATGACAGCTTTGCACCCTCTTGGCATTCTCTCAAGCAGATTCATGAGGAATGCTTTTCCGACATTCTTGAAGGAGTTCCCACATATGCTGAGCACTTGTAGGCTGCTTTTCCTTCACTCTGTGGTCCAACTCATCCAAAGCCATCTCATTTGGGTTGAGGTTGGGTGATTGTGGAGGCCATGTCATCTGATGTAGCACACATCAATCTGAGGTGCAGTTTAACTTTAATAAATGTATAATCTGCAGCAAAGGTAACTGTGGGTCTTCCTTTCCTGTGTCAGTCCTCAGGAGAGCCAGTTTCATCACAGCGTCTGAAGTTTTTTGCAACTGCACTTTAAGAAACGCTTAGTTCTTAAAGTGCAGTTCTTGAAATTTTCCGCATTGACTGACCTTCATGTCTTAAAGTAATGATGGACTCGTTTCTCTTTGCTTATTTGAGCTGTTGTTGCCATTATATGGACTCTTATCTTCTGTATACCACCCATACTGTGTCAGAACACAACTGTTTGGCGCAAATGCATTAAGAAGGAAAGAAATTCCTTAACTTTTAAGAAGGCACAACTGTTATTTTAAATGCATTCCAGGTGACTACCTCATGAAGCTGGTTGAGAGAATGCCAATAGTTTGCAAAGCTGTCATCAAGGCAAAGGGTGGCTACTTTGAAGAATCTAAAATCTAAAATCTATTTTGATTTGTTTAACACTTTTTTGGTTACTAAATGATTCCATAAGTGTTATTTCATAGTTTTGATGTCTTCACTACTATTCTACAATGTAGAAAATAGTTTAAAAAATAAAGAAAATCCCTTGAATGAGAAGGTGTGTCAACTTTTGACTGGTACTGTACATTTTGTAGGAGGAGGAGGAGAAAGAGGTATGAGTGAGGAACACTAATGTAAGAGAAAGAGATGGGGGGGCAATGTGCATGGGGTCGGTGATGGTGATGAATGAGAGACTGTCTCCTGGCGGAGGAGAGGGGGTTTCATCTTCGTCTAAAGAGGAGAGAGGGTGGGGACTTAACCAGGGCAAGCTGCTCTCGACTTTGGGGAGACAGGGCTGCCTCTGTAATGCAGCCTGGTTCTTCTTCACAGATGTTCTCATGTTACCAAGGTGACCGAGCACTGTCATATGGACAACACACGACGATGGATCACGCACACACAAAGTCATATTTGTGTTGGACGTTGCGCTTGCCTTGGCAACCATCTTAGGGCTGTCCCTCTATGGGCAAGTGGGGGAGGAGTCATCTCTATGGGGCGTGTTATTCAGTGTGATGTGGGCGAGTAAGATGTGTGTGACAGCTCCTCCTGCTGCAGACTTGCTTCACACATACTGCAGCATCACCTTTAGACAATGAGCCATCTGGGGTACCAGCTCCCTGAACACAGCTCTCCAATCAAACTCTAGATTCACGGCTTACAACCAGGAAGAAACAACAGTACAGCCAATCTACACTGGGATAGAACAAATTGACATTTAAAGACTGATTCGTCAAAATTGTGTTGGTATTGTAGCGGTTTATGGAAAAATGTTTTTTAGGCTGCAGTTCCTCCTCCGATGCAGCAGAGGGCAGTTTAACCTCTGTGCTCTCTGCCGTGGTCTTGGTATCATCCACAGTGCTCAGATTCAAGTCGTCTTTGGTCTTTTCCAATTCCTTTCAACAGAAACAGATATGGCTTGAAAAATGTGTTGCAATATTTGAATAAGCTATTCGATTTTATGGATTTCGCCAAAGGGAAATGAAATGGCAGTCAACTTAAAGACAAGGCCATGAGATAAGCTCAAAGATAAAACATCTATTCAGGAAACATAACTAGTGTGTAATTCTTAGAAGAAGTCGTCTTTGGCACTAATACTGTTTCTGATAATATCCCATTGTAAAGGGCGGGCAGCATGGAAAATACATAACTGTACATGATAAAGCAGTACAATTCCCTCCCCTGTCCTCTTCAATGCACCAATCAGTAGGAGTGACCATTGAATGAATGCGTTTCTCAAAGAAATGGAACAGTGAGCGCTTTATTAGTCTAAATCTGGGGCTTGGAGTTCATTTGAACCCAGATAGCAACGGCCATAACTGGGCTAATCCTTAGAGGGGGGTGAGGGGTAGGATAAGACGGGTGTATGGGGGAGCAAATTAAAAGGAGCAGACATCAAGGCCACATTTCTCTAATCAGAAGAGGAGAAGTGAGACCCCAGGCAAGGCAATTTAGCTGAACAAGACAGTGCGGAACAGAAGAAGAGAGGAAACGGCCTGCGAGTCACTTTTTGACCTTTAAGCCCATCTGATGAATTTCTGGTAATTAAGCCGTTTGATTGCCTCAAGTTAATGATCTGGATAACTGCCCTTTAAAGGCTGTTTACTTCTCTGTAAATCAAGCCTTTCTGCATGTTTTGTTTTTAATGTAACCTTTATGGAAATTACTACACGCACCAAAAGCTTTCATCTAACTTCTCTGCTCCAGTTCAGAGGGGAGAGGGGAGAGGGCTGTTAAAGACTTGTACACCACCCAGGATAATAATATACACACAGATAATAAATAAGACATGGAGAGTATGCCCACTGAGCACAGACATCAATTCAGAGTCTATTCTACATTGGTTCAACATCATTCCATTGCTTCAACCAGTGTGCCCAGTGTCTGGAGTTGGTTCACACCGTGTGGGCTCTCTCTCTCTCTCTTTCCTTCTCTCTCTCTCTCTCTTTCCCTCTCTCTCTCTCTTCTCTTCCCCCCCCCCATCCCCACACACAGAAAAAAAACAACCACTCAAGCCTCTGTCGCTAGTATACTGTCATTTCATATTACAGGATTATTCAACCTCATGCGATATTCAGCAAGTGCACATGCACACACACACACACACACACACACACACACACACACACACACACACATCTCCACTCCATCATATCACACCCTTTACTTTCTCCCAATGAAGTCACACATCCTCGGCGCAAACTTTTCTCCCCCTAACCCATGGATGACCCCCTCAGCAAATATAGATTTCCCCTTTTCTGAAACTGCCAAACCCATCACCCAGGGGATTATCCACATTAAGACAAAGAATGGGCGACTGTGAAATGTGGTTGCTGTACTTCCAGACACGAGAGCAAATACTTTTGTGTGTCCGCTTAAATAAGTTCCTCCACTGCAAAGTCATTTGGGAATGGATCAGTGCGGCATTAGCCATTGCTTTAAAAGCATGGCCATGATTGAGTGTGGAATCAGAAGAGGCTTCCAATAATTGCAACAATATTGCCTCTAGATCCTAATGTAATTTTGTCACATTGTTAAAAAAATTCAGAAAATATGACAACACACTCAGTCCCCCGCCTCCAGGCTTAATCATGCATGAGTGTGTATGTGGAGGGGCTGGTAAATATCTTTATTTGTGGATGGATTTAGCCTTACATTTGCACGTGTCAGTCTTTCTAGATGACTAGCCCAATGCTTCGAAGTCCCAGGAGCTGGATTGTCATCAGGGAAATAATATTCATGATTCAAGTGTCTGTGTTGGCATGTTTAAGTATGTGTGTATAAGTGGCGGTTGGTGACGTTTAAGATGAGGGAGGATTATCATTTATTTTTATGAGCATGGCCTTATTTCTATTACTGTAAGGAAAGACGCTAGTAGAGACGAGAAGCAGGTACAGGTAGTGAACATTTAATAGCAAAGACAGGACAGGACAGCGTCTGGACATGAACACATAATAATGCTGACACAGGGAACAAACGAGGGATCAGACCGTTATAGACGGGGCAATCAACAAAGGGAAGGAGTCCAGGTGAGTCCAATGAGCGTTGCTGCGCGTAATGATGGTGTCAGGTGTGCGTAATGAAGGGAAGCCTAGAGCCCTCAAGTGCCAGAGAGGGAGAGAGGGAGCAGGAGTGACAATTACAGCATATTGGATGACGGTCGTTCATATCCCATTTACCCAGTTCAATGTAACATCGATAGGTTTAGGCTACTACATGATACTCAAAATGTTCCTTTACCCATCATGAGGTTGCTACAACCTAGCTTATGAATGACAGTTTACAACGTAGGTGCACACAGGTCGAGAGAAAATTATGAGTAATCAAGGCGTGCGTTCGTAAATTTACTCTGGCTATCTACTCCGATTTCAGAGCACTCTCGTCTGTGCCAGAGCGCAGAATAAATGATGAATTTATGAATGTGCAACACATTAGTCCAACATTTGCAAACAAGAGTTTCTATTGGAAAAAAATCAGTTATGTTTATCCCTGTTCGTTCTGTTTGCTTCCGTTTAAGAAAAATGTTAATCAGAATCGGCAGATTGAATACACCCCTGATCACACGCAAACACTGTTCGCTTTCATAGTGGTGACATAGATACAGGATGATCCCTTTGACCATTGTATAATTATTTCTCGGATCCATCTACAAGCACCCCTTTCCTCCTATGAGGAGCCTCCTCTGGTGTGTATGGTTTGTGTGTGTGTGTGTGTGTGTGTGTGTGTGTGTGTGTGTGTGTGTGTGTGTGTGTGTGTGTGTGTGTGTGTGTGTGCATGAAAGTGTAATTAAGCAGCATAGGCCCATGGCTCTGGAGATTCACAGTAGTGGTCTCCAGTGGAAGTCGACACTACAGAGAATACCTCTCATGCCTGACCTGGCTGACAAACACATGCATACCCTGTCAAACTAGAACTAATGTCAACTGTGTGTGTGTGTGTGTGTGTGTGTGTGTGTGTGTGTGCATGAAAGTGTAATTAAGCAGCATAGGCCCATGGCTCTGGAGATTCACAGTAGTGGTCTCCAGTGGAAGTCGACACTACAGAGAATACCTCTCATGCCTGACCTGGCTGACAAACACATGCATACCCTGTCAAACTAGAACTAATGTCAACATCTCCAAAGCAAAGAACCTAAACTAGATGTGACATACCTCATTCAAAGAAACACCAACGCATAACAAACGTAATATAAAGACCTCTCTCTGTGCTCTCCTGCGTGGGCCTCCTGTTGAAACCGTCATGACACTGATCGTAATTCTGTCGGGTGAGGTGTCCGTGAACCCAGAAAGGTTTTCCCTCATCCATCTCTCTAACTCAAACACTGTGACACATGACCTTGGAGTGTAACTGCTCAGTGACAGTTCTGTACCATGTCCCCTGTCTACTTCAACAGTCACATATCGATAGGTATTTATAGCCCAGGAAACCAAATAGCCCCTGCTCCACTACTGTACAGGATGGAGGTGCTTGCCGCACCGCGATAGAGAGAGGTGTTTAAGTCTCCCAGGTGTGTCGCGGTACTAGACTAGAGAGCCAGAGATGGAGGGAGGGTTCACTCAAGTGTCTGTCTGCAGAGAATCTATAAAGAAAACGAGAGCTGCAACCCCAAAATGGACATATCTGAATGATCATTTATTTATTTGAATGAGGTTGATAAGGAAAAGACAGTGGATTATGGAAATGCTGGACTAACCTAACTGGGAGACCAAATTAATGAAATATGACTATATTGCAGCTGTAGATGTTACCACACTGTAGCTGGTGTTATGTGGTGATGGATAATTAGTGTCACGGATCTGGAACTGGTGACCTTGTGAAAACACATGCAAGAGGGTGACAAATCAGAGGAAACAGTGTGGTCAGAGGCTGACCAGAATTTCAACCACATTGTCAAACTCAATTAACAATGAAATGCATTTTGACCAAGCTGACTAGGTAGAAAGACAATCTACCAGTAAAGCCAACAAGTGCTTTAATTGTAGAGTATGGTAGCCAATGACAGCATGTGGTTTGTAGGAAACTAAACTAGAACACAAAGAAACACAAACATCCACTTGGGGAAAGCCATCAGTCTTCTCCCAGGCAGTCTCCTGTGTGTTCCACCTGAGTTGAACAGCATTTGCTTCACAGTCACACTCCCTTTGACTGGCATGAAAAGCAAGAGAAGGGATGGGAGGGAGGGCAGGTAGGGAGAGGGGACGGGAGTATGAAAACGGAAGGATGGTGGGAGGGAGGGAATTCCCTCAGCAGTTGTTATTGATTCTGGTTTTACGGGCGGATAGTTTAGTGCCGTTTACAAAACAGAACAGATGCAGCCAGTGAGCAAAAAGGTAAACAATTGCTGTCTTGGCGGGCTGCCAAGTCCCCGGCCTAAATGCACACTGAAGTGAATTTCCCCTTTGGGTTGCACTTATTGCCACTTCATTTCTTCAGAGCTCACTCTCCCTCTCTCCGTCGTCAGAGTGGGGTGCAGGGGCTTGACAGCTGGTCGTCTTCTGTCCCTCTTTGACCAATGAGGCCCACCTCTACCTGAAAGAGGCAAGTAGCCTGGTGGTTAGAGTGTTGGGTGAGTAACTGAAAGGTTGCTAGTTTGAATCCCAGAGCCAACAAGGTAAAACAATCTATTGATGTGCCCTTGAGCAAGGCCCCCTATTTGCTCCTCTGGATAAGAGAGAGTCTGCTAAATGACTGATATGTACTACCTAACAGAGCTGTTAGTGAGGGAAATTGCATGTGTCTGACATGGCCGAAAACCAATTATTACATACTTTCTTCTAAATCATGCTAGACTCTGTAGGGAATAGTCAATCATGCAATCATTTAAGAATTTACCCACTGATTTAATTTCCTCTCTCTCTCTCTCTCTCTCTCTCTCTCTCTCTCTCTCTCTCTCTTATTTGCTCACTAGCTCTCTCTTACTCACTCCCCATCTATCTCCCTCCCTTTCTTCCCCACCTGAGAT
This sequence comes from Oncorhynchus clarkii lewisi, assembly GCF_045791955.1. NCBI lineage: Eukaryota > Metazoa > Chordata > Actinopteri > Salmoniformes > Salmonidae > Oncorhynchus > Oncorhynchus clarkii. Next base: position 14,523,788 of record NC_092152.1, read on the forward strand.
ATGAGTACAGGGTGTGTGTGTGTGTGTGTGTGTGCGTGTGCGTGTGCGTGTGCGTGTGCGTGTGTGTGTGTGTGTGCGTGTTGTTGCTGGTGATGCAAGCTCCAGTTCTGTCTAGAGAGAGAGGGATTCAAAAATCAAAAGCCCATTGACAAGTTTATCATGCATGTAAGATCGCCGGGTGCTATTCTCCGCAGACTGGCACTGACAGAACAACAAAGGTCCATCAGTGTGTTGGAGGCAGAGATCCACAAAGATGCAGATGTTAAACGCAGTGCCCAGGGACTCCCTCACTCCTACATCAAGCTGGGTTCCTGTCAACCCTTCGCCTATCTCCCAACATATCCTAAAAGTTGGGATGGTGTGTGTGTGTGTGGTACGTCTAAGCTTCACTCTCATGACAGTTTAAGAGGGGTTTACAGCAGGCGCTGCTCTCCAGGCGCTGTATGGCCCCCTGTGCGGGGGTGGCAGGGTCAGAGCGGAGCTAGGGGCCCAGAGAGGACCGCCCGCAGGGCCCCGTGACGGCTGGGTCCCGCTCCGTCAGTCGCGGCCCGCTGCTCAACCAGACAGCCTTATTATGGGTGACTCCCAATGACCCCCCGCTCGGGCCCCTTGGGCCCCCTGTGGCCCTCATGGCCCCTGGACTGCCAGAAGCACAGTCTTTCTGAGCCCCAGCAGGGGCCATTTGCCCTTCATAGGGGGGAAAAGTGGCAAGTTTTGATATCTCGATTAAGCTGCTTTGGGAAAGGGGTGGGTGGGTGTTGTGTCCATGCTAGGGCTGCTGTCAGCTCTCTCCTTGTGCTCTATAGCCAATCAGCTCAGAAGGACGTATTGTCTGGAAACATTTAATTACAGGACACTTGTTTTGGTCTCTGAGCGTGTTCTTGGACCCTCTAGGACTCCATGCAGTAGCAGAGTGTTATGCTGTCTGTCTGTACTCTCTCTCTATAAGCCCAGCCTTTCTACACTCCCACTCAAAAGAAGGTGCTGGAATAATTTAATACTTTGTTGATATCCTTGAGCTTAACAAGAGTGATGCGCAAAAGCTATTGTGACCAATTTGAGGAAATTGAACTTGACATACACACACGCACACTCAAACATACACAAGTGTCATGTTTATTCTAGCTGTAGTTTTATCAGACTCAGTGTTCAGAGACAATGGAGCATAGCTGGGGGAACTCACTACATCTCTCTCTCTCACTCTCTCTCACACTCTCTCTACATACACACACATGTACACTACATTTCAAAAGTTTGGGGTCACTTAGAAAAGTCCTTGTTTTTGAAAAAAAAAAAATCCATTAAAATAACAGCAAATTGATCAGAAACACAGTGTAGACGTTGCTAATGTTGTAAATGACTTTTGTAGCTGGAAACGGCTGATTTTTTATGGAATATCTACATAGGCGTACAGAGGCCCATTATCAGCAACCATCACTCCTGTGTTCCAATGGCACGTTGTGTTAGCTAATGCAAGTTTATCATTTTAAAAGGCTAACTGATCATTAGAAAACACTTTTGCAATTATGCTAGCACAGCTGAAAACTGTTGTTCTGATTAAAGAAGCAATAAAACTGGCCTTCTTTAGACTAGTTGAGTATCTGGAGCATCAGTGTCACGTATACTCCCTCTCCGACCTCTAGGTCATCAGACTGCTGATTATCTCGCACACCTGTCACCATCATCTTGCGCACCTGCACCTCATGACAATCACCTGGACTCCATCAATTCCTTGATTATCTTCCCTATATCGGTCACTCCCCTTGGTTCTTTCCCCAGGTGTTATTGACTCTGTTTTCATGTCGGTGCATTGTTTGTGTTGTGGTCATTGTGCCTTTTATTTATTAAAACACTCACTCACTCACTGAACTTGCTTCCCGGCTCTCAGCGCACTGGCTACAATCAGCATTTGTGGGTTCGATTACAAGCTCAATATGACCAGAAATAAAGACCTTTCTTCTGCAACTCATCATATATTCTTGTTCTGAGAAATGAAGGCACATCAGCGGTGAAGAGGCGACTCCGGGATGCTGGCCTTCTAGGAAGAGTTGCTAAGAAAAAGCCATATCTCAGACTGGCCAATAAAAATAGATTAAATAAAAATAGATTAAGATGGGCAAAAGAACACAGACACTGGACAGAGGAACTCTGCCTAGAAGGCCAGCATCCCGGAGTCGCCTGTTGATGTTGAGACTGGTGTTTTGCGGGTACTATTTAATGAAGCTGGCAGTTGAGGACTTGAGGCGTCTGTTTCTCAAACTAGACACTTTAATGTACTTGTCCTCTTGCTCAATCGTGCACCAGAGCCTCCCACTCCTCTTTCTATTCTGGTTAGAGCCAGTTTGCGCTGTGAAGGGAGTAGTACACAGCGTTGTACCAGATTTTCAGTTTCTTGGCAATTTTTCACCTGGAAAAGCTTTCATTTCTCAGAACAAGAATAGACTGATAAGTTTCAGAAGAAAGGTCTTTGTTTCTGGCCATTTTGAACCCACAAATGCTTATGCTCCAGATACTCAACTAGTCTAAATGGCCAGTTTTATTGCTTCTTTAATCAGAACAACAGTTTTCAGCTGTTCTAATATAATTGCAAAAGGGTTTTCTAATGATCAATTAGCCTTTTCAAATAAAAAAATCATCCATTTCCAGCTACAGTAGTCATTTACAACATTAACAATGTCTACACTCTATTTCTGGTGAATTTGGTGCAATTTTTTTTTGTCCATAAAAATAACTGTTCTTTCAAAAACAAGAAAATTCTAAGTGACCCCAAACTTTTGAACGGTAGTGTATATACATGCACTCACGTACACGCACACACATGCACAAAATCATCAACATGTATTGAACGCATCTTTTCTAATGCAGCAGAAATGTGCTTTAAAGCAGATTCCAAATCCATTGGATGTAGTGATCACATTATAGTAGCCATATCTAGGAAAACCAAAGTTCCAGAGGCTGGGCCTAACATAGTTTATAAGAGATCATACAATACGTTTTTTAGTAAATGCTGAACTTGACACATTTATGAAATTGCTTATTCCAGTTACTAATAAGCATGCACCCATTAAGAAATAGTGACTGTAACAACTGTTAAATCCCCTTGGATTAATGAGGAATGGTTGAGAGAGATGAGGCAAAATATATGGCAAATAAGTCTAGCAGCACAACCGATTGGCAAACGTACTGCAAATTGAGAAATCATGGGACTAAACAAGAATAAGAAGAAGAAGAAACTATACTATGAAACAGAGATAAAATATGTAAAGTATGATAGTAAAAAGCTTTGGAGCACCTTAAATGAAATCAGATTCATCACGAAACCCACTGATATTGCCTTATATGTTATTCATTTTTAACTTAGACATGACATGCCAGCAACAAATGCCAACAATGCACATTCAAGTATAACTGACCAAATTATGAAATAAAAGCCTTGCAATTTTGCAATCCGTAAAGTGAGTGTGGAAGAGATGAAAAAATGATTGTTGTCTAAGAGACAATGACAAGCCACCGGGGTTTGACAACTTGGATGGAACATTTCTGAGGATAATAGCGGAAAATATGACCACATCTTCACTGTAAGCCGACTAGAAAGTGTGTGCTCTTAAGCCGTTCCTCTACCCAAGAATAGTAAAGCCCCCTTTACAGGCTCAAATAGCCAACCAATCAGCCTGTTACCAACCCTTAGTAAACTTTTGGGAAAAATAGTGTTTGACCAGATACAGTACTATTTCACAGTAAACAAATTGACAACAGACTTTCACCACGCTTAGGACATTAAATATTAAAGTATAGCACTTACAGAAATTACTGATTATTGGCTGAGAGAAATTGCTGATTAAAATATTGTGGGTGCTGTCTTGTTAGACTTCAGTGCAGCTTTTGACATTATCGATCATTGTCTGCTGCTGGAAAAACATATGTGTTATGGCTTTACACCACCTGCTATATTGTGGATAAAGAGTTACTTCTCTAACAGAACACAGAGGGTGTTCTTTAATGGAAGCCTCTCAAACATAATCCAGGTAGAATTAGGAATTAACCAGGGTAGCTGTCTAGGACCCTTACTTTTTTCAATCTTTACTAATGAGTAAAGCCAGTGTATCTTTGTATGAGGATGACAAAACACTATACACGTCAGCTACCACAGCGACTGAAATGACTGCAACACTTAACAAAGTGCTGTAGTTAGTTTCAGAATGGGTGGTAAGGAATAAGTTACTCCTACATATTTCAAAAACTAAAAAGCATTGTATTTGGGACAAATCATTCACTAAACCCTAAACCTCAAACACTTGTAATGAATAATATGGACATTTTGCAAGTTGAAGTGACTAAACTGCTTGGAGTAACCCTGAACTGTAAATTGTCATGTTGTAAACATGTTGATATAACAACTAAGTTGGGGGTAAGTTTGTCCACAATAAAGCGCTGCTTTGCCTTTTTAACAACATTACCAACAAGGCAGGTCCTACAGACCCTAGTTTTGTCACATCTGGACTACTGTTCAGTCGTGTGGTCAGGTGCCACAAAGAGGAACTTAGGAAAATTACAATCGGCTCAGAACAGGGCAGCATGGCTAGCTCATAAAAGTACAAATTTACCTTTTTTTATTTAACTAGGCAAGTCAGTTAAGAACAATTTCTTATTTATAATGACGGCCAAGGAACAGTGGGTTAACTGCCTGTTCAGGGACAGAACAACAGATTTGTACCTTGTCAGCTCAGGGGTTTGAACTCGCAACCTTCCGGTTACTAGTCCAACGCTCTAACCACTAGGCTACCCTGCTGCCCCATGTCACATATCATGGCTCCAAGTGGAGGAGAGATTGACTTCATCCCTAATTGTTTTTGTCTCTTCACAAGTCCAGAACCGACTATGGCAGGCACACAGTACTACATAGAGCCATGACTACATGGAACTCTATTTCACATCAAGTAACTGAGGCAAGCAGTAGAATCCGATTTAAAAACAGATAAAAATACACCTTATGGAACAGAGGGGACTGTGAAGAGACACACACACACACACGCACACAAACGCATACGCACACAAACGCTAGCACACAAACGCTAGCACACACACTCTACACATATGTACATTGTAATATTGTTGTATGGTGGTATTATACATTTTGTATTGTAGATATGTAGTGGTGTAATAATGTTATATGATGTACTGTTTTACTTTTTTGTTTTATGTGTAATTTAAGTGTCTTAATGTGTTTGGACCCCAGGAAGAGTAGCTGCTGCTTTGGCAGCAACTAATGGGAATCCATAATGAATACAAATACATACACACACAAATGCAAACATACACACAAGGCACGCACACACACGAACGCGCACACACACGTACATGTGTACAAATAAGGAAGACTCAGTCAGAGTCATTAACATCAGCAAACAAGGCTTTGCTAGGTGTGAACCCACAGCTCTTAAACCAGGCCTTCTCGGGAGAGTGCAGTCCGCAGAATGAGAAGCAGCAGCCATAAACAGAGAGCATATAAAACCCTCCGTTCTCCCCGCTCTCCCTGCTGTAATTACACAGTTGCATGCGTTAGCACGGCCCAACTGACAGCGTGTATAATCCCAGGCACAGATATGATCTAGTGAGGAGCAGCTCCTATTAAATATTAACAAACACCATTCCCAAGTAGCCTCAATCCCCAAAAGAAAGCCTCTGCGACTATCTCTTCTGCTACTGAAGCGCTCTCACTACTGAATAAGCTGGGTGCGCTTTGACAGGAGTGAGTTCAAAGAGCGAGGGATGGAGGGAAGGGGGAAAGAGGAGAAGGGGAATGTGCTTACTATACATGTTCAAACCCTTCTGTATACCTCTATAGGGCATGGAACAAGTCACCTTATGGGAGAAATATTGGGAACTGGGAATGGAATTCAAATCTAGGGGAGCATGCAGGATTGTTATTCTATGTTTGAATGAAGAACCTTCAGCTGAACTTTACCCTCCCTAAGTGATTGTTATGGAAAGTCTATAGACAGATATAGGCAGGCTAAACAGATGTATTGCTTTATATGGTATTCATGAAACCTGTTTTCAGTTTCTATAATGTAACAATGTATTTCAACTGGGAAGCAATTATTAATGTCATTTTGAAAATCTGCTATTTACATACTGTTAGGCCTATAAGATACTATTTTCTGCTGAATTATGTAATCGTTAAACATAATGGAAATTACACATACAACAATTATACGCCGCACATACACTTGGCCAGCCCTTTTCTGTGCAGATGCAGTGAGGTGTGGTAGTAAGGGTTTAAAGCCTGCATTGTTCCTGGCCAGTCAACCTGTCTGGCAGACTCCAGAGTCCTACTGCTCACCCCATTACTCCCGGGAAAGAGAGAGAAAGGGAAGAAGAAAAAGAAAAGCAGGAGGAGAGCGGGATGGGGAGGAAGGGTTACAAAGGGCTGAGACCCTCACATCTGTCTGGGAACAATGTCAGAGCTTCCCTTTCAGACAGAGGGGTTAAAAGAACTGCCACATCTCTCCGTGAACGCTGTTAAATGGTTCAGTGGTTTGACAGTAGCTGATGCCAGAGACTGCACTCCCCTGGGAGAGCTCTGGGAAGGAAGCACAGGCTCAGGCTGCCTCCCAGGCTCCTCTGCCCTCCTTGGAAAATACAGCACATAAATAGATAGGCAGAAACAAACAATAACATGCCACAGGGAGACAATAAGGATCTGAAGATGTATGCATAAAAGGAAGCTATGCATACTGTTTTTATTTATGTCATCATTGTTACAGCAGCACTTGCAGATCTCCACCAGTAAACCTGAAAGACAACCACCATAGAAGTGGAAAATGACATGAGCTACTGTACCTACTAGGCCATGGTATCTTTGGTGGTCTATTTATGTTTGGGTGAATGCTGTTATCTTTTACTTATATGACCCTAAAAACTTGCCGGATCCACATCCCACAGGCCCGATCCACATCCCACAGGCCCGATCCCCATCCCACAGGCCCGATCCCCATCCCACAGGCCCGATCCACATCCCACAGGCCCGATCCACATCCCACAGGCCTGATCCCGATCCCACAGGACCGATCCCCATCCCACAGGCCCGATCCCAGTCCCAGGCCTGATCCCCATCCCACAGGCCCGATCCCCATCCCAGGACTGATACCCATCCCACAGGCCCGATCCACATCCCACAGGCCCGATCCCCAACCCACAGGCCCGATCCCCATCCCAGACCTGATCCCTATCCCACAGTGCCGATCCTCATCCCATCCCAGACCCGATCCCCATCCCAGACCTGTTCCCCATCCCAGGCCTGATCCCCATGCCAGGCCTGATCCCCATCCCACAGGCCCGATCCCCATCCCATCCCAGACCCGATCCCCATCCCAGACCTGATCCCCATCCCAGGCCTGATCCCCATCCCAGGCCTGATCCCCATCCCAGGCCTGATCCCCATCCCACAGGCCTGATCCCCATCCCACAGGCCCGTTCCCCATCCCACAGGCCCGTTCCCCATCCCAGGCCTGATCCCCATCCCACAGTAACACTGTAAAAAGTGGGATGGGGCTGATGTTCATCTTAAGTGCTTTTACTGATTAAAATAATAGAAAATGTAACTTTGGTTCATTTAACCTATTCTATTCAACTTGCCTGAAATCCAATGATAAATTCGACAGATCAATTAGATTTTTTTTATTGAATGAAAGGTTTGAAATTGCTTTCAACACCTCATTTTCAGGACTGTTGATTAGAGGTGTGGGCAATGTTGTGGCATCAGCCTATCAGAAGAGTTGGAGGTGTGGTTTATTGGCTTTCAGCTTGTTATTTTTGCCCACCCGTTAGCCCGAAAGCCATTCCAGTAGAGGACGGTGCTTCAAACAGCTTGGAATGAAAGGAAGCAGTGGAACTGTGGAAAAATCTGTGGGATCTCACATTTTTGCAACACATGGTTTGAAAGAACACATGATCAAACAAAGCTTCAGAGGTCAAGGTTGACGTACTTCTGTTAAAGTGATACAAGTATGGACACTGCTTCGACCGTACTTCGAAGTTAGCTGCTTAGTGATTTCGACGCTTGCCTCAGAGCTCCGATATCATTTCTATAGTGCAACCTAATATTTTAATTTGCAGGAAATTTCTTCAATTAGATGTTACCAATTGAAGTAACACAGTTAAGTTACTCCAATCAATTAATGTGCTTTTCTTTAAGCTTAATTATAAGGTTGTAATTGCATTGTATTTTAGTTTTCTGCAAAGCAAATAATCAAGAAATTGCAGTTGAGTTGTAGTCAAATTAGATTTTACTGAGGTTAATTATTGATTTGATTATAATCTAATGATACAAGTACACTGTAAACCCTAATGTGCTGTCATTACTCAAAACCTTTGAGGAAACACTCCACTGTGACTCTGTAGAACAGGAGTGTCTGCAGGTTTTGGTTTTTCCTTTCAATTAAGATCAAGACAACAAGGTGAGGGGAGTTCTTTACTAATTCATGATCTTAATTCATCAATCAAGTACAAGGGAGGAGCAAAAACCCTCAGACACTCGGCCCTCATAGGAATGAGTTTGACACGCACTGTTGAGGGTCCAGATTTGAGTTGTTTCAACTTTACATTTTTGAGCAACTAAGCCACGCCTCCAATATAATTTTCCAGTGTACCTTGTCTTTTGAAGTGAATTGTAGAGTTCCTACCCATGACTGTATTTGTTACTGACAGAGACAAGGTTGTTGAATTTGTTCATTTTCAGTCTGTGGCCTACACAAAGTGAGTTCGTAGGCAAATATTATCATTATTAATTAAACTCTTTATGGCAACACACTACATATCTCATAAGACCTTATTTTGAGGTCTAGCTTTACCCTAATACATTGGCCTGAAACTCATGGTTTACAGGACACATCAGTAACTTTAACAACATTCCCAGATTTTAAAAAAAATCCTGGTTGCAGGATATCAAGGAATCTTCCAACCGGGATTTTGGGAAAACCTGGGAAATGTACCAGAATTTTGCAACACTACCTGCAATTCACATTATGCTGGCTGTGTTTTGTGTAGGCTTACCATGGCATGATGTTTTCATAACCATGTAAATCTCTCAAGGACAAGGTAACTTTTATCAATATATTCGGCTCTATTTACTAAAAGATTTGAGAATGCAAATTAGCATCAAAGTAGACATCATGAAAAACTACAAATCCCTGCAAGCTCCTGCATGTCATCTCTAGCTGACACCTTTGCTAACAGGTATTGTGTCAATTTAAAACTTGCACAAGACAGTTCAAAGAATTGTTCATTTAAACATTTTCCCAATATATTAATTATTACATTTAGCTAACATTAGATAGTTAATCCAGAGGTTCTTACCTTTGCCTCAATTCGTCAGTCTCATCCAGATCATCGTGGCATTTGTAGTTCTTTATGATGGCCACATTAATTTTTTCATTTTTGGGGGTAAATACAGGTTAATGTATTGATAAAAGTGACCTTGTCCTAGAGAGATTTATATGGTTATCAAAACAACATGCCAGGGTAAGCCTATACGAAACACAGCCCTTATTTCAGGTGTTTCTAAAATCCCTTTTGGGAAAAACTGAATGGTGAAAAAACTATTGGAACCATTTCCCTGTTTTTCCACTAGGCTTTAATGGGTATTATGACTCATAATGTGATACTCTATTTAAATCCAGCCAGAGTTAGGATATCCAATATTTGGAATTTTTATTCACCCGCAACCTGCATTCATAATGATTTAGGAATAGTTAGGAATAGTGTGAGGAGACTAGCTAAGCCATTTAAACTGGAACAACCATTTCAGTTATGGGAGCTAAAAATGTAACTAAATGATTGGATTAGTTTAGAAAAATATATGGTATTTACACTGTGTCTTTGTGTAGCGTAAGATGAATCAATCAATGTACACGCAAAAACACAGATATTAAAAACAAATCTACCTGCGGTAGAGCATGTTGGGTAAAAAGTTAATGTGCTATCATAACCTACAAAAAGTTGATTTGACTTCTCATTTAGTGTTGAGTCAGTAGCACAACATTTTTAAGTAAAAATGACTTTTCGTTGACTTTGAGTTCAGTTTACGAGAAGTATTTGAGTTTAACATACCTTGGGGTTTACATTGTATCATTGAGCTAATAATTACATTGAAAGTATTTATGTGAAAAAACTGAACTCATTTATGTGATACCACTTGAAGTAATTCATGTAAGTTGTTCCAACAAGTCACTTTTGCTAGTGTAGAGCAGGCACTCACACGACACGAGCGACACGAGGCAAAAAACTGCATGGCTTTATAGTTGTTACACGATGGGGGCGCTGCTACCCTTTGGGGCAATGTTCTGCCTCCGGTGCTACATTTGACGGTTTGTTGAGCGGCTCGTAAGCGTGTACCCACTGCCACCGCCGCGCTGCATTACGTGATCAAACAGGCCAACTGACGCATGGCCAATTATCCCGGCTGCCTTCTCTCATCTCACGTTTAAGGAGAGGGACAGAGAGCGAGAGAGTTGGAGAGAGGCAGGGAGGGAAGCATAGAGAGAGAGGCTGTGTGTAGGAGATGTAAAAAGCCCACTTCCCATCCCCAGAAGGAAGTAAGCCTGACATATGCACCATTTTAGGAAAGTAAACAATGGCATAGTGTACTTTGTGGATGTTTACCCCGTATATCCCATAAATAGGCCAATCAGAGAGCCAAACATGGAGTATGAGGAATAATGTGACACACCATGTACTGCTTTGCTGTTCTCCAGTCTCTGCACATCACCCTTTCCTTCCCACAAAGGACTCTCACAAGATACATAACTTTATTTCAAATTTCTATAAACACTTCTCATCTGTTTCATTCTGTTCCTCTCTCTTGCACAAGGCTGATAACACAAGGAACCATTCAATGATTCCTTGGCTCTCTCTCAACCTTTAGCTTTAGCCTTAGCTGTGAAGGATAGGCTACAAGGCCTCTACTCTCTAGGCCTGTGCTCAAAACCAAGGTTATCCTTGCCTGTTTTACCCTTGGTTGCTTAGGAAAGCCTTATGTGAAGCACTCTAGTAGTAGACTGAAAACTCAACCTGTGTTCAAAGGAGTGGAAATGAAATTAACGTAAAGCAGCAGGGCTCCTTCTCCAGCACCTGGTCTGAGTGAGCAGAGTGTGGTACAGCACACAGAGAGGGACAGGTTATTCCACTGACCTGCAGCAGCCTTGGTCCTTACTGTGCTCTGTTAATATGAAAGGCCTGCCTGCCTGCCTGCCTGCCTGCTTGCCTGCCTGCCTGCTTGCCTGTCTGCCTGCCTGCCTGCTTGCCTGCCTGCCTGCCTGCTTGCTTGCCTGCTTGCCTGCCGCGAGGGGATGAGAGAGACGTGACACTGGGAGACGCGCCTGTATCAGACGTCTGTAACACCACTTCACACCAGACACTCAGTACACACACACTCACACCCAGCTGGGATATATTGATGTCTGTGTTCATTACCGCTGATGTGTCTCTCTCAGTGTGTATGTGTGTCTTCGTTCCCTTGCCGTTGCTGAGCGTGCTGTTGTCCTTCAGTGTATTCTCACACTCTCTCCCGTCATGGCATCCAGTTTCCAGGACAAAGTGTTCAGGTAGAGGAAGAAGAGTTACTGCAGGCAGTGGATCCGCTGAGGGACGGGGAGAGGTCAGTCTGTCCAGCAGATGGAGCCCCACCTCGTCCCACACCTCATGGCTCTCCCGAGCGCTGTCACCCCGGAGGTATCAATATGATCAACACGCCTGTTTCATCAGATTGATCAGTTATGGGTTTTTGCAACAAAAAAATGCAATGCTCAGAATTAAAGTTAACTGATTACATTTACTTGTAGATGTGGGAAGAACATTTTAGCGGACTAGTGAAATACATATCGTTGTGCATTTTAAGTTCACACCTCCTCTCATCCTCAAGTCTTATTATCAGTGCTGGAAAAGGTACACAACTGTCATAGTTTAGTAAAAGTAAAGATACCTTAATAGAAAATGACTCAAGGAAAAGTGAAAGTCACTGAGTAAAATTCTAATTGAGTAAAAGACTAAAAGTATTTGGATTTAAATATACACTACCTTTCAGAAGTTTGGGGTCACTTAGAAATGTCCTTGTTTTTAAAGAAAAGCACATTTCTTGTCCATTAAAATAACATCAAATTGATCAGAAATACAGTGTAGACATTGTTAATGTTGTAAATGACTATTGTAGCGGGAAACGGCAGATTTTTTATGAAATATCTACATAGGTGTACAAAGGCCCATTATCAGCAAAAACCACTCCTGTGTTCCAGTGGCACGTTGTGTTAGCTAATCCAAGTGTATCATTTTAAAAGGCAAATTGATCACATTAGAAAACCCTTTTGCAATTATGTTAGAACAGCTGAAAACTGTTGTTCTGATTAAAGAAGCAATAAAACTGGCCTTCTTTAGACTGGTTGAGTATCTGGAGCATCAGCATTTGTGGGTCCGATTACATGGCCAGAAACAAAGACCTTTCTTCTGAAACTCGTCAGTCTATTCTTGTTCTGAAAAATTAAGGCTATTCCATGCGAGAAATTGCCAAGAAACTGAAGATCTGGTACAACGCTGTGTACTACTCCCTTCACAGAACAGTGCAAACTGGCCCTAACCAGAATGGAAAGAGAAGTAGGAGGCCCCGGTGCACAACTGAGCAAGAGGACAAGTATATTAGTGTTTCTAGTTTGAGAAACAGATGCCTCACAAGTCCTCAACTGGCAGCTTCATTAAATAGTACCCCCAAAACATTAGTCTCAACGTCAACAGTGAAGGGGCGACTCTGGGTTGCTGGCCTTCTAGGCAGAGTTCCTCTGTCCAGTGTATGTGTTCGTTTGAACATCTTAATCTTTTATTTTTATTGGCCAGTCTGAGATATGGCTTTTTCTTTGCAACTCGGCAAAAAAAAATCATTTTTCTTTTCAAAAACAATAACATTTCTAAGTGAACCCAAACTTTTGAACGGTAGTGTACATAAGTATCAAAAGTAAATATAATTGCTAAAATATACTTAAGTATCAAAAGAAAAAGTTCAAATTTCTAATTCCTTATATTAAGCAAACCAGACAGTACCATTTCCTTGTTGTTTATTTATTTACGGAGCACACTCCAACACTCAGGTATTACAAACAAAGTGTTTTAATGTTTCAGTGAGTCCGTTAGATCAGAGGCAGTAGGGACGACCAGGGATGTTCTCTTGATAAGTGTGTAAATTACACAATTTTCCTGTCCTGCTAAGCATTCAAAATGTAACAAGTAATTTTGGATGTCAGGAAAAATGTATGGAGTAAAAAGTATATTGTTTTCTTTAGGAATGTAGTGAAGTAAAAGTTGTAAAAAATATAAATTGCAAAGTGAAGTACATATACCCATAAAAACGACTTAAGTAGTACTTTCAAGTATTTTTACTGAAGTATTTTACACCACTGATTATTACCACAGCTTTCAGGAGGTCAAGACGCTCTTGGTATCCCGTGGCGACAGGCCTGACAGTGCTGGTTTCTGTGGGTTAAACTACTGCAGACATTCTATGGGGCTGGGCGGACACTCCGCCGTCCAGGACTCACCCATCTTCCCCCGCAGTTCCTTCAGACACTGCTCAATCCTGGAAAGAGACAGAGACATGCCACTCACAATAAACCTCTGACTGTCACTGCCATCACATACCCCATAACAGTACTGTATCTCCCCCCCCCCCCCCCCCCCACACACACACACACACACACACACACACACACACATATCCCCAAACCCTGAGAGAGACACATCAGCGGTAATGAACACAGGCATCAATATATGCCAGCTGGGTGTGAGTGTGTGTGTACTGAGTGTCTGGTGTGAAGTCGTGTTACAGACGTCTGATACAGGCTCGTCTCCCAGTGTCACGTCTCTCTCATCTCCTCGCCACACACACACACACACACACACACACACACACACACAGGCAGGCAGGCCTTCCATATTAACAGACTGCATCAGCAATTCTGTCTCCCCTTTAATGTGACAGATTAGAAATGACATCCGCGGGCTCAACATGTTTAGTAGTTTCCATGCAAATCAATGCTAGCGCTCGTTTGTGTGTGTGTGTGTGTGTGTGTGTCTGTGTGTGTGTTTGTGTGTGTGTGTGTGTGTGTGTGTGTGTGTGTGTGTGTGTGTGTGTGTGTGTGTGTGTGTGCGTGTGCGTGTGTGTGTGTGTGTTTGTGTGTGTGTGTGTGTGTGTGTGTGTGTGTGTGTGAGAGAGAGATAGAGAGAGAGAGAGAGAGAGAGAGAGAGAGTGAGTGAGGGATGTAGGGAAGGAGGGAAAAAGAGAGAGAGAGAGAAAAGGAAACAGCTCCAGTTTACTAGCACCCAGCTCATCCACCACCCCAGGCCTATAAAGCACCTCCTGTCCGCTCCCAGACCATGATGCACACATCCAGATGTCTTCCAATGATGACACATTAAATACTGACACTTTCATTCCAGGGGGAAAACGTGAGGCATAAAACATTATAGACTTTAACGATCTGTATCTAAATCGCTGTGGTTTGAATACTGCACAGAGTTGCTTTTAGTTGGCTAGAGGAAAGCTCTATATAAACATACTGTACACACAGAATATTTAATTATTTATTTGACGCTAAGTTGCTGACTGACAGAAAGCCTGAATACTTTGGGGCAGTGGTGGTGTGTTTGTGAAACCACAGAGGACATCAGAGTAGTGATAGGTTGTGTTGGAGGGAACTGAAACTCTCCCAGTCAGGAGAATGATCACCCAGAGCTAGTTGTAAAACAACACTAGCTCCAACTAACTCCCGTCACAGCTTGTGTGAGAAACGCTGACAGCATTTTAATTGCTGTTTTTTTTTATTTTATTGTATGACATCTATGGCCTTATCTTGGATGTCACAGGGTTCAAGTATGACAGGATCAAACGAAATCGAGAGAAAGGTTTTCTTGTGCATAATAATCTAGTCAGCATATCACTGAGTACGTATGCATGGTTTGATCCACCAAATAAAGCAATAGAACTTCCTAAAAAACAGTTACTTCTGGTTTGTTCTGCCATTCCTATTTGCCGGAAGCATACCACCACTGCTGGCTTGCTTCTGAAGCTAAAACAGAGTAGGTCCTGGTCAGTTTCTGGATGGGAGACCAGATGCTGCTGGAAGTGGTGTTGTAGGGCCAGTAGGAGGCACTCTTTCCTCTGGTCTAAAAAATCATAAAAAATATCCTAATGCCCCAGGGCAGTGATTGGGGACACTGCCCTGTGTAGGGTGCCGTCTTTCGGATGGGACGTTAAACGGGTGTCCTGACTCTCTGAGGTCATTAACGATCCCATGGCACTTATCGTAAGAGTAGGGGTGTTAACCCCGGTGTCCTGGCTAAATTCCCAATCTGGCCCTCAAACCATCACGGTCACCTAATAATCCCCAGTTTACAATTGGTTCATTCATCCCCCTCCTCTTCCCTGTAACTATTCCCCAGGTCGTTGCTGCAAATGAGAATGTGTTCTCAGTCAACTTACCTGGTAAAATAATGGATAAATAAATGAAAAATGGGTCAAGTCAATAGGGAAAGAATGGGGTTTTGGAATAATGGCCCGAAAATCAGGTCGGATGTTAACACAGGCTTAGAATATCTTGTATGTTTTCTTCTGTGAGATAATATCAGTCAGTTAGCATGACCTGTATGAATTATGAAGCCGTTATGTGCTTGTTTTACATAAATGCTTCAAAATAGCTGATGAAGATTATCTCATAGAACAAAACGTATAAGATCTCCTAAGCCTGTGTTTACTACAGACCTTACTTTCTGCGTTTATCCAGAAGCCCTCCAAAAAACCCATTAATTTCCCCATAGGCTGTGGCCAACGAGCCATGGCGGAGTTAGCCTCCGTTAGTGTCTACAAAAAGATGCCATTAATATTGCTCTCTATATAACACAGAACAAGAAATCACTAGTTCCACTCTACCAACCAAATCAATTACGGCTGACATTTGTTTTAGCCCACATGTCTAGCTGTTGCTATTACTGTGTGAATGGTCTAATGTGAGTGATATGAGAGGCAGATAAAGTCAGTCTATTTGATGTTAGTCGTAAATGTGAATGTGTGTTCTGGGCTCCCCCCAGGGTTTTACTCATACAGTGGGTCTTAAATGAGCTTCCATCTGGGCCTTCAGTCTGCCTCCTCAACTCCATCGAAACACACCATTTTACTCCCTTTCCCTCCTTATACACTACCGGTCAAAAGATCTAGAACACCTACTCATACAAGGGTTTTCTTTATTTGCACTATTTTCTACATTGTAGAATAATAGTGAAGACATCAAAACTATGAAATAACACATAAGGAATCATGTAGTAACCAAAAAAGTATTAAACACATCAAAATATATTTTATCTTTGAGATTCTTAAAATATCCGCCCTTTGCCTTAATGACAGCTTTGCACACTCTTGGCATTATCTCAACCAGCTTCACCTGGAATTATTTTCCAAAATTCTCGAAGGAGTTCCCACATATGCTGAGCACTTGTTGGTTGCTTTTCCTGGAATGTTTTAACAAGTGCTCAGCATATGTTGAAACTCCTTCAAGACTGTTGGAAAAGCATTTCAGGTGAAGCTGCTTGAGTGAATGCCAAGAGTTCAAAGCTGTGGTCAAGGCAAAGGGTGGCTATTTGAAGAATCTTAAATATAAAATATATTTTGATTTGTTCAACACATTTTTGGTTACTGCATGATTCCATATGTGCTATTTCATAATGTTGATGTCGTCAATATTATTTTACATTGTAGAAAATAGCACAAATAAAGAAAAACCCTTGAAAGAGTAGGTGTTCTAGAACTTCTGACCGGTAGTGTAGAAAGACGCCGGGGCGAACACACACACACACACACACACACACACACACACACACACACACACACACACACACACACACACACACACACACACACACACACACACACACACACACACATACACACACACACACACACACACATACATCCCCTACTTCTCTCCCACCCCTCTCTCTTTTCTGCTCATTCCAGCTTTGAAGGTTCACTGTAGGAGTTAGTTTGATATAATGTGTGTGTGCCACCTGCCAGACTGGGGGGCGAACTCAGGGTGTGTGGACTATGTGAAGGAGCCCTCCCAGCTCTCCACAATGCCCCACCTTTAGCCCCAAGGTGTGGGAACTACCTGCAAATTAATCAACTCTATGGGATTAGCCTCAACCACAATTACTTTCACTGCACACAGCTCACAAGCTGCAGAGAGATAGAGCCAGTTAATGCAGAGAGATCGATACAGCTAACGCAAAGTAGAGACAGCTAATGCAGAGAGATAGAGACAGCTAATGCAGAGAGATAGAGACAGCTAATGCAGAGAGATAGAGACAGCTAATGCAGAGAGATAGACGGCTAATGCAGAGAGATAGAGATGGCTAATGCAGAGAAGTAGAGACGGCTAATACAGAGAGATAGAGACAGCTAATGCAAAGAGATAGCGACAGCTAATGCAGAGAGATAGGGACAGCTAATGCAAAGAGATTGCGACAGCTAATGCAGAGAGATAGAGACAGCTAATGCAGAGAGATAGAGACAGCTGATGCAGAGAGATAGGAACAGCCGATACAGAGAGATAGAGACAGCTAATTTAGAGATATAGAGACAGCTAATGCAGAGAGATAGAGACAAAGAAGAAGCTGGACAGAGAAAGAAACAAACATTTTGGAAAAAAATTGAAGATACAGAAAAGAACGCCGGTCAATTCTCCATGTCAAAATATTAAACGGACAGAGCAGAGGTGGAGAAGACCACTAAGTTAAAGCTGAACAAAAAGTTGAGAGATGAGTGGAGAAGAGGTTTCTTTAGGATATCTCGACAAACATGTCAATCATCTCCCTTACTCCTTACTCACCCCAAAAAAATCTAATCATTTTTCAGATTGGGCTATAGAAAGACATTGCAATACAGCCTGGCCCCACCACCACCCCTTCTTCCCACCCTCTTTCCCCAAAGAAAGGAGTGATCGGATGGCTTTTTTTTAATACATTTCACAGCTCTGTGACCAATCCTGTGATTAGTCAGTGCTTTGACTTTATCTTAAGTTCCTTGTCAAAATTAATTTAGTGTGGGTGGGCTGTCTGTCGCGCTCCAGGGAGAGGAGAGCAGAGGAGGGTCAGGAAGAGATCCCTTTCCCTTTCAAATAATCCCCAGCTCCAAACCAGACCGGCCACCTGGGAACCAAATATTTGCCCCATCAAAGGGCCCCATTCTACACTAGAATGAGAGTGAATGGGGTTCAATGAACAGCCTGAAAATGGATCCTCCCTCGTCCTGCCTGTGGCCCACTTAGTGCCCTCAACCTTGCCACAGAGACCGCACGCGCGCACACACACACACACACACACACACACACACACACACACACACACACACACACACACACACACACACACACACACACACAGATATAACTAGGAGATTGGCAGGCACACACACACAAACGTGTAAGCTAGTGTAAGCCACTTGCTGAAAGGCGTCGACGGCCCTTGGCCTGCACTGACACTTCATTAGAGGCCTTTTCCTGCTGGCCTCTAATGTGACCCATTTGATGAAACATAATGGATTACAGCATTTCAATTTGGGGAGCCGGGCCCGTTGCCAGCCTATCTCCTTCAATTAGGGAACAGCTCTTAGGCAAATCTCTGACATCTGAGAGCTGGGAGCAGGCCAGCCAGTCTGACCCACACACTGGTTAAAGCCTTCCTTCATGGGTGCGGGCCAGCCAGTCTGATCCACACACTGGTTAAAGCCTTCCTTCATGGGAGCGGGCCAGCCAGTATGACCCACAGACTGGTTAAAGCCTTCCTTCATGGGAGCGGGCCAGCCAGTCTGACCCACACACTGGTTAAAGCCTTCCTTCATGGGAGCGGGCCAGCCAGTCTGACCCACACACTGGTTAAAGCCTTCCTTCATGGGAGCGGGCCAGCCAGTCTGACCCACACACTGGTTAAAGCCTTCCTTCATGGGAGCGGGCCAGCCAGTCTGACCCACACACTGGTTAAAGCCTTCCTTCATGGGAGCGGGCCAGCCAGTCTGACCCACACACTGGTTAAAGCCTTCCTTCATGGGAGCGGGCCAGCCAGTCTGACCCACACACTGGTTAAAGCCTTCCTTCATGGGAGCGGGCCAGCCAGTCTGACCCACACACTGGTTAAAGCCTTCCTTCATGGGAGCGGGCCAGCCAGTCTGACCCACACACTGGTTAAAGCCTTCCTTCATGGGAGCGGGACAGCCAGTCTGACCCACACACTGGTTAAAGCCTTCCTCCATGGGAGCGGGCCAGCCAGTCTGACCCACAAACTGGTTAAAGCCTTCCTTCATGGGAGCGGGCCAGCCAGTCTGACCCACACACTGGTTAAAGCCTTCCTTCATGGGTGCGGGCCAGCCAGTCTGACCCACACACTGGTTAAAGCCTTCCTTCATGGGAGCAGGCCAGCCAGTCTGACCCACACACTGGTGAAAGCCTTCCTTCATGGGTGCGGGCCAGCCAGTCTGACCCACACACTGGTTAAAGCCTTCCTTCATGGGAGCAGGCCAGCCAGTCTGACCCACACACTGGTTAATGCCTTCCTTCATGGGAGCGGGCCAGCCAGTCTGACCCACACACTGGTTAAAGCCTTCCTTCATGGGTGCGGGCCAGCCAGTCTGACCCACACACTGGTTAAAGCCTTCCTTCATGGGAGCGGGCCAGCCAGTATGATCCACACACTGGTTAAAGCCTTCCTTCATGGGAGCGGGCCAGCCAGTCTGACCCACACACTGGTTAAAGCCTTCCTTCATGGGAGCGGGACAGCCAGTCTGACCCACACACTGGTTAAAGCCTTCCTTCATGGGAGCGGGCCAGCCAGTCTGACCCACACACTGGTTAAAGCCTTCCTTCATGGGAGCGGGACAGCCAGTCTGACCCACACACTGGTTAAAGCCTTCCTTCATGGGAGCGGGCCAGCCAGTCTGACCCACACACTGGTTAAAGCCTTCCTTCATGGGAGCGGGCCAGCCAGTCTGATCCACACACTGGTTAAAGCCTTCCTTCATGGGAGCGGGCCAGCCAGTCTGACCCACACACTGGTTAAAGCCTTCCTTCATGGGAGCGGGCCAGCCAGTCTGATCCACACACTGGTTAAAGCCTTCCTTCATGGGAGCGGGCCAGCCAGTCTGACCCACACACTGGTTAAAGCCTTCCTTCATGGGAGCGGGCCAGCCAGTCTGACCCACACACTGGTTAAAGCCTTCCTTCATGGGTGCGGGCCAGCCAGTATGACCCACACACTGGTTAAAGCCTTCCTTCATGGGAGCGGGCCAGCCAGTATGACCCACACACTGGTTAATGCCTTCCTTCATGGGAGCGGGCCAGCCAGTCTGACCCACACACTGGTTAAAGCCTTCCTTCATGGGAGCGGGCCAGCCAGTCTGACCCACACACTGGTTAAAGCCTTCCTTCATGGGAGCGGGCCAGCCAGTCTGACCCACACACTGGTTAAAGCCTTCCTTCATGGGAGCGGGCAAAGCCTTCCTTCATGGGAGCGGGACAGCCAGTCTGACCCACACACTGGTTAAAGCCTTCCTTCATGGGAGCGGGCCAGTGGCAGCTCACTCTCTTTCTTTCTCTCTTTCTCCCTCTCTCCCCTCGCCGTCCCGCATCCCCTTACTCTCTTCCTTCCATAACTTGTCCCAGACACTGATAAGTAGATTAGGCAGCAGGTGTGTGTGTGTGTGACTGTGTGTGCGCGTGTGTAACAGAGGCCCACCCTGGTGGAAGTACTATTTGAGTGGAGCCTCAAATGGGCTGAAATGAGTCCAAGGCTGACTGACCAGAGGTGCAGACTGAGTGGGGATCGCCTTATTTTTTGCCCAATTCCCCATTCCCTTTGTTCTCATAATGGTTATCCCTCTCCCATCTCCACGGGAACACAAAATAAGCCTTTAATGTTTAGAAGGCAGAACAATGGTTTGGCCTTCAGTAATAAGCCTTGAATTACCTACCAAAGGGTTTTCGTTTCAAGATGTGGAATCTTTATTTATTTCACCCCCCCCCCCCCCCCCCCCCCAAAAAGAGGGTGAAAAAACGGGGGATGAGACACAGACGCTAGGCTAATGGTGCTAGAGTGAGAGGCTTTGTTCAGCCGCCACATTTAGCCTGTCCCTCATCGTCTGTCCTCGCCCTCACAGCAGCACAAAGGATAAAAGAGCTGAAATATAGCTAGATTTATCCATCTCTCTTTCGCCCTCTCTATCTCCCTCCGTCCCTATGCCCCATCTCCTCTGGTTCCTCTCTCTCAAATATTTCCATCAAAACATTGAGAGCCTCCTCCAAGTCACCCTGTCCTGAGTGTTGTGTGTTTTCAAAGAGAGAGAGAACGAACGAAAGAGAACGACAGACATAAAATCGGGTGGCCTGTCGAGCCAGCCCATGCGGGGGGGGGGGACAAGAATACTATGGTAATATTGGAGCAGAGGTTGCCATCAAAGTGGTGTTCACACACCTCAAAAAGAGTCAGTGGTATGTGGTGAGAAAATAAGGTGTAAGGTTCCCCTTCATGTATAAATCCCAAGATGGGATATGATTCAAATGTATGCTTAAACTGTCTATGCTAGATTGGCATAACAGTCCAGACAGGCACATATCTTAAGTTAAGATTCACTCCTTTACTGTAAGCAGATATAGTTATCATGCTGTGTCATACATTTATGGAATACTCTGAACGGGTATCAGTATTGAAACACAATATAAGGGAGACAGTCAATCAGAGGATATTTATCTGAATTATTGTGGTAAAAGGATGTTCTTTCATATGGGTTGGAGAAAGATCTCTTCATTGTAAAGGGCACATTGAGATTAGTGCATTTTCTAACGCTTGAAGTCTCTGCTTCGTGGCGTTTTTAGACGGAATTGTCTTAAAGCTCACAAAATATCTAAATGTAAATGAAGAGCGTTTTAAAAACCATTCACTCCTCAAATTCACCTGTAATATCTGTACATTTTCATAATGAGCCAAATGTATTTGTTTTTCTACCCAAAGTTGCAAAGGAAATGTTGTGATCTATTTAATAAACACAAGAGACCAGCAAAATGGATAAAAGAGTGTGGTAGCATAGCAGGAACAGTGACATCTAGTGGTCAAAACATGGTACTTTCCCACTACTTTAAGGTAAATAATGCAAGCGACTTCAAGTAATAATGCAAGCGAAGCCAAACTCCAAGCAGCAGCTTCATAATACTTGCCAAACACAGAGAACTGACACTGTATATTGGTTGTTGGGGTGGGATTGGTGTGGGGAGTCCGTGGGTGGCTTTTACATTATTTTGGGGGGGGGGATTCCTTTGTGTCTTAGTCATTGTTAGGAAGACATTTGGTCCAAGTCGGATGTTGGGTACATTTATAGAATATTATCTGAATCCTATACGTTGAAATTGTCCAATTTGGGTGCAATGAATTAGCTTAATATCTTAGAGATCATAATAATGTTTCAGGAATTCTAATCGTATCTGTTACCAACTACAGAAACAATATCAGAACAATGGTGGGTGTCTAAATCCTATTTCCTGTGCTTTTTGAGGTGTAATAACCCTCTTCTCAATGTTAATGTCTTGAATACAACACATTATTCAGTCTGGGAATCCACTTCAAATGTGCCCATCTACACAGAGGAGCACAAGGACAAGAATTGGGACATGTCAGCTCAAAACTGAATGTGTGTGTAAATTCGTGCATGTGTGCGTGACTGTGTGCCTGGGTGTGTGTGTGTATGTGTGTGCCTGTGTGTCCCTGTCTGTCTGCTTATTTATGCCTGTGTGTGTGTGTGTGTGTGTGTGTGTGTGTGTGTGTGTGTGTGTGTGTGTGTGTGTGTGTGTGTTTGTGTGTGCGTGTGAGTGTCCAAACTCTCGAGTTTTACATCCTGTCAGAAGGACTTTGACAGTAAGAGAACCTCCGTGTGGCATAGATGGATCCTCTGGGCAACCGCATCAACCAACAAAGCTTCTCGGGATGACAAGCTCCTTTCTCTACCAAGAATACTGCTCATTCCACCAGATGGCATAGTGCCCAACTCTGACCTCATCCTCTGCTGCATGGAACCTTCGCTGGCTGTGCTCACATTCCAAAAGAAGCATTAGGGCCGGGAGTTTCACTTGACCACATAACCTGACCAGAGCCCATATTCATAAAGCATCTCAGTGTTGATCTAGAATCAGTTTAGACTTTTAAATCATTAAGAATAAGAGGGGGGACCTGATCCTAGACCTGATCCTAGATCAGACAATTGGTGAATACGGGCCCTGAGTCCTAGTTATAGCGGTTCTAAGAGATATTGACCTGCAGGCATTGAGCTTGACTTTGTCCTCTGTGTTTTTGAGCAGCTGTTGAATGTCCAGCTCTCTGTTAAGCCCAGGAAGCAGGAGCTCTACGAAGGCATGATCCTGAGGAAGGGCCCCCTGCCACTCCATCCTGCCTGGAACACAGAGAGAGGGAGGGAGAAAAGGGAGAGTGACAATGAATGGAGAATAAAGGAGAAGATACGTGCTCACACAAACAAGACATTCACAGTATCACAGATGAGAAATACTTTGTTTCAATGGATGTTTCTTAAAAAATGTAATAAATAAAAAACTTTTGTATAGCTCCTATTGAATGCATTATGCGTTCAGTAAATAATGAATGCAACAACAACCCATGGATGGACTAGATCTTACACACACACACACACACACACACACACACACACACACACACACACACACACACACACACACACACACACACACACACACACACACACACACACACACACACGCGCACGCACTCACACACAAGCACTGCCGCCACCACAACCAGCACAACATATGAGACATTGTAATTTGATTTCTCCTCAAACAAGATTGTTATCAGGAGCCGTAAATCAACTGCACCTGAAACAAGAGGCAACTTATCACCAACAATAAAATGTTCCACCTCATCCCTCCCTTTCCCTATCTTCTGTTCCACTTACAGTAGAGGCACCCCTGATCAAAATGCATAGCCTCTAAGTATTATCAGCCAGTGACACTACAACCAGTTAACATAAAGAATATGTAAATAAATAACTCACTAGAAAGGGGTCTCTTCACTCAGGCTTTAAATAAACTATCCATCTCTGCGCACTTCAATCTCAAGCCTGCTATGTGAATAACACATCCCAAACAGCCAATCGTGGAGTGGCTCGGCCCATGTGAACAGTGTGGTGGGGAAATGTTTGATATGTATGCATATTATACATTCATTCCTTTTTTAAACAGCTTTTCAGACAAATCATTAATAATCGTCAATTGCCATAACTCAAAAATATAAATTGCTTGCATATTCTCCCTCATGCATGGTTGAATTTTATTTTGGGGAATCTATTGGAATAAACTCCAATTTAGTCCAAAGTATCCGTAAGATATATCACGTCGGGGTCACCATTTACTGTAGTGAGTTACTGTAAAATGTGATGTGTAGGCATATTATATACTGTATGCCTTACATGTGACCCATAATAAGACTATGCAGTTATCATATTCAAATGTTTATCTGAAAATAAATGCAAGAGACTATAGTTGAGTTACAGTAATAGGCAATCAAGAAAGGTCTGAGGAAGGAATTCTAAATACAAACAGTGGCGACCCGTCACTCAGGGCTGTTTTGAGCCCCACCTGGTTAGCCTAATAAATAAATAAATGTTTGTTGTCTGTTTTGCATGTTACTTTAGCATTAATACGTGCCATGCCGCCTATCAGTTTGCAAACAATGTAAAACAAAAAGTTAATAAAGCCGCATACAAACATTGTCTCTTTTTGGCTTTCTTGAGTAAGACAGCTGTTTCATACTAGCTCAATGCTTTCTGTGGTGGTGGGACAGCCAGCGGAAAATACGGAGCGTAGGGGTTGGTAATGTTCTCTAGTTGCGGGAAGAGCTAGAGGAAGAGCTCGAGCTTTGATTGGACTGATCATGTCAACATACTGTATCTTACAAATCATAGCTAGCAAGCTAGACAAGTAGTCATCATGAATCAATTCGACAATCTACTGGCAAATCTTTTTCAATCCTTGTCATATGTAGTTGGAAATCGCAAATTCAACAATGAGTGGCTTGGAAGGAATCAGTGGCTAACTGCAAGCGTTGCAAAGTAATCACTGACCTGCTATTCAGTGGAGTGAAGGACAAACATTCAACAACATGGGCCAGAAAAGGTTGAATACATTGGCCATGCTGTCAATCCAGCATGACTTCTGCTGCGTTCAAGACAACTGGGAACTCGCGCTCCAACTGTAGGCCCTAACAGTTTGTGGGTGTAATGGGAACATTTTAATTGTATGCGTCTACATAACTGAGTATGTAACTAACCTTGTAAAACTGTCCTATTATCATCTCCTGTTCTTGGGAGTATAATCCTGTGTTGCAAACCAGCTGCACCTGTGTCCTTGTATTCTGTCCAAGAACAGAAACTAGATAGATATGTGCTTATCAACCATTGCTTCTGAATTCAGACTGTCTGCACTGCACTGTGTAACTCCACTATTCTCCTGAGTTCAGATAAACAAAGAATCTTAGTTTGAATTGGAGTCCAGCAAATCCTTATTTTAGAATATCCACCACAATTTGGCACCACAGATGGGACTGACATATTGTTGACCTGCGGCTCTGAGGGTAACCTGCCGACAGAAGCTCACTGCGCTGTGAGTCTAGGGTAAATTCCTCCTCGTCAAATGAGGGAACAGAAGTACCCACCTGACGTCCACAGGAGTTGGGGGTCAGTGATCGCTCAGTCGATATTTTACTAAGCTGGTGAGTCATCATTCAAGAAGAATGATGGGAAGAATTTGGTACATGGGTGAGGGGTGTGAGGTTGGCAACAGACTGAGAGGCTCAGCCAGATGGGAGAGAATTCTCCTCTGTGGTTGGGGATCACAGGACATATGTGCACAGAGTGGACAATGAAGTTCATGTTCCCCTTGAACCTAACCAGCCCGCCCTGACAGCTCACTGTTGTCTCAGGTTCCGGACTGTTTATGGGCAAATTATAAATATGATATTAAGTCAAATGTAACTTTATTTGTCACATGCACCGAATACAACAAGTGTAGACCTTACCGTGAAATGCTTAGTTACAAGCCCTTAACCAACAGTGGAGATGATATGGAAGACGAGAGGAGCGACACCTGTGGCCGTCTCTCCTGAAGGCACATATCGGCCCCACAAAGCATATCGGCCCCTGGGAGGGGCAGGCATTGGCAAAATCCTGACCTCTCTGTTGAGCAGGGGGGCTGTTCCCACCTGTACCTGTTGGTTTCTACTGGAAACGTCTCGATACTGTTGCACGTGCACTGCTCCCGTTGCTGCCGCTCTGTGGCGGCAGCAACGGACGGGCAGTGTTGGCCTGTGTTGACATTGTAGCTATGCGGCCCTTAACTGTTCAAGTGCCTCATTCTGTCTTCTCCCTTATCTCACAGGCAAGGACAGCACATCGCACCCCCGCAAGGCTGCTACATTGGCAGAATGTGTTACTTCATGTTACTCTGAAACAAGGTATTGTTTTAAACTGCAGCCTTACTCCCCATACAGTCTGATGATGATGAACATGACTGCAGTGAGGTGGTTGACCTCTTGTGTACCACTCCCTGATCCCCACAATTCCTAACAGTGATCTAATCTGTTTTGTTTATGGTTGTGCTAAATGTTCTTCATCAGGTGATCCAGGTGCATCTATGCTGTGTGCACAATCCACAGTATTGAGGCAACCAGACTTCTTCTCTGACCTCCCACTTCTCTGCACAGGCAGCAGAGCTGTGTGCTCTCATTCTTGCCTGTGTGTTGGGAAGGGGAAGTCCCTCACAGTGTACACTGACTCTCTGTACGCTTTGGGTATCGTGGTTTCCTCACCTCAACTGGTAAACCAATCGCACCCCATAACATTGTTAAAGAACTGCATGAGACTCCTGCCCTCCACACTTGCAATTAGTAAATGTGCAGCTCATACTAAACACACTGACCCTGTTTCCCTAGGATATGTTGCTGCAGACTGTACAGCGAAAGCGGCTGCTGATTTCCCTACCTCCCTTCTCCTTCTCATGTCGTGCATTGACCCTGTCACCTCTCTTTCCTTTAATGTCTCTTTGTGCTACAACAGGGAAAATGAACAGATGCAGTGGAAAATGAATGTTGGCAACGAACATGCACGCGTGATCCCTCTGATGGTGCCTGGAAGGGCAGGCCTCCCTGTACTCCCCCCAGTGGCTTTTCCCTACCTTGCAATATTGTCACATATTTTGGACTATGAGTCAAAAGGGGGGTTTGGACTATGAGTCAAAAGGGGGGTTTGGACTATGAGTCAAAAGGGGGGTTTGGACTATGAGTCAAAAGGGGGGTTTGGACTATGAGTCAAAGGGGGGATGTGTAAATATGTTAATAGATATTGCCATACATTTGGGTTTACTAATTTTGCTGCATTTTTTTGTAAACAATGTTCTATTTGTGAAGAGCTGCACCCATGCCTATTCCAGTTCACCCAACACTAGAAATGCCTTTCAGTCACATGACGATGGATTTTTATCAAACTTTCTCCCTTTTAGGGTAAATACTTACAGGAAAGCCGATGAAGATGGACAACGCGCCGGTGAAACAGGTCCAGTTTACCTTGACGAGTGTGGATGACCAGATGGTAAAGTATATGATAGACTTCAGAGTTTTGTTTAGTTCTATCTATACACAGGTACAAGCTTCCCTGCCCGAGCCAAAGGGAGGACAGCTGCAAAAGATCTCACCTGGCGACAGGATTGTGATGAAGTGTCTGAGACGAAAGCACTGGCACTAACCACGGTGGAGAGGACCATACCAAGTGCTGCTGACCACTCCAACTGCAGTCAGGATTGCTGAAAGGGACACCTAGATCCACAGATCCCGCTGCCGGAAGGTGGGCAACCCTGAGGACGATCAGATCTGAAGTGGTGCAATTCACACTTTTCATCCTGGGACTGCTGCTGCTCTGTTCAACAGGACAGATTGACGTCAGAAGTTGGATGGTAGGGTTGAGAGGTAATGAACATTTTGACAATTCTCCAGCTCACCCCCATGACCCTACCCAAACTACTTTGATGAATTCATGTCTTTCTTTGTAACAATGTGCCACAAACCAGTGTACAATGACATCGTGTTTGTGGACTGACACCTACATCTGTGTCAGGGGTTATTTCCCCTGATGGTAACAACCTGACTGAAACTTGCAAGATGTTTAGTTCATCAATTGTTCCCCACACTGTAAATAAGGCCAATGCCTATCACCCCACACTGTTTGTAAGGCCAATGTCTATGACCCCACACTGTATATAAAGCCAATGTATATCTCTCCACACTGTTTGTAAGGCCAATATCTATCTCCCCACACTGTTTGTAAGGCCAATGTCTATCACCCCACACTGTTTGTAAGGCCAATGTCTATGACCCCACACTGTATATAAAGCCAATGTCTATCTCCCCACACTGTTTGTAAGGCCAATATCTATCTCCCCACACTGTTTGTAAGGCCAATGTCTATCACCCCACACTGTTTGTAAGGCCAATGTCTATGACCCCACACTGTTTGCAAGGCCAATGTCTATGACCCCACACTGTATATAAGGCCAATGTCTATCACCCCACACTGTTTGTAAGGCCAATGTCTATGACCCCACACTGTTTGTAAGGTCAATGTCTATGACCCCACACTGTATATAACGCCAATGTCTATCTCCCCACACTGTTTGTAAGGCCAATATCTATCTCCCCACACTGTTTGTAAGGCCAATATCTATCTCCCCACACTGTTTGTAAGGCCAATGTCTATGACCCCACACTGTTTGTAAGGCCAATGTCTATGACCCCACACTGTTTGTAAGGCCAATGTCTATGGCCCCACACTGTATATAAAGCCAATGTCTATCTCCCCACACTGTTTGTAAGGCCAATGTCTATGACCCCACACTGTTTGTAAGGCCAATGTCTATGACCCCACACTGTATATAAGGCCAATGTCTATCACCCCACACTGTTTGTAAGGCCAATGTCTATGACCCCACACTGTTTGTAAGGTCAATGTCTATGACCCCACACTGTATACAACGCCAATGTCTATCTCCCCACACTGTTTGTAAGGCCAATATCTATCTCCACACACTGTTTGTAAGGCCAATATCTATCTCCCCACACTGTTTGTAAGGCCAATATCTATCACCCCACACTGTTTGTAAGGCCAATGTCTATGACCCCACACTGTTTGTAAGGCCAATGTCTATGACCCCACACTGTATATAAGGCCAATGTCTATCACCCCACACTGTTTGTAAGGCCAATGTCTATAACCCCAAACTGTATATAAAGCCAATGTCTATCTCCCCACACTGTTTGTAAGGCCAATATCTATCTCCCCACACTGTTTGTAAGGCCAATGTCTATGACCACACACTGCATATAAAGCCAATGTCTATCTCCCCACACTGTTTGTAAGGCCAATGTCTATCTCCCCACACTGTATATAAAGCCAATATCTATCTCCACACACTGTTTGTAAGGCCAATATCTATCTCCCCACACTGTTTGTAAAGCCAATGTCTATCACCCCACACTGTTTGTAAGGCCAATGTCTATGACCCCACACTGTTTGTAAGGCCAATGTCTATCACCACACACTGTTTGTAAGGCCAATGTCTATGACTGAGAGCTGTGCAAATACCACAACTCCAAAAATGTGTGAACTAAACTGCAGACGACGAACGCCTGTTCCTGATACTGTTGTTATTGATGTTATTCCTGAATCTTTCTCTTGTTGTGTGAGATTCCCTGGTTGTGGGGACCATGTGGTATAATGCTGTGTTAGATAGCCACCTCTGTAAAAATGAGGTGAATGACGATTGCCCAACATTTCAACAAGGATTTCACAATTTTGCAACAGCAGAGGGGAAATGCTCAGTTGGAGAACCTGGAGGACATTATTGGATTTGTAATCATACTGCTTATCCCTATTTACCTGGGGATCATACTGCTTACCCATATTTACCTGGGGATCATACTGCTTACCCTTATTTACCTTGGGAACCATACTACTTACCCCTATTTACCTGGGGGATCCTACTGCTTACCCCTATTTACCTGGGGATCATACTGCTTAAACCTATTTACCTGGGGGATCGTACTGCTTACCCTTATTTACCTGGGGGATCGTACTGCTTACCCTTATTTACCTGGGGGATCGTACTGCTTACCCTTATTTACCTGGGGGATCCTACTGCTTACCCCTATTTACCTGGGGATCGTACTGCTTACCCTTATTTACCTGGGGATTGTACTGCTTACCCCTATTTACCTGGGGGATCGTACTGCTTACCCTTATTTACCTGGGGGATCGTACTGCTTACCCTTATTTACCTTGGGGATCGTACTGCTTACCCCTATTTACCTGGAGGATCGTACTGCTTACCCTTATTTACCTGGGGGATCGTACTGCTTACCCTTATTTACCTGGAGGATCATACTACTTACCCTTATTTACCTGGGGATCGTACTGCTTACCCTTATTTACCTGGAGGATCATACTGCTTACCCTTATTTACCTGGAGGATCATACTGCTTACCCTTATTTACCTGGAGGATCGTACTGCATACCCTTATTTACCTGGAGGATCGTACTGCTTACCCTTATTTACCTGGGGGATCGTACTGCTTACCCTTATTTACCTGGGGGATCGTACTGCTTACCCCTATTTACCTGGGGGAACGTACTGCTTACCCTTATTTACCTGGGGGATCGTACTGCTTACCCCTATTTACCTGGGGGATCGTACTGCTTACCCTTATTTACCTGGAGGATCGTACTGCTTACCCTTATTTACCTGGGGGATCGTACTGCTTACCCTTATTTACCTGGGGGATCGTACTGCTTACCCTTATTTACCTGGGGGATCGTACTGCTTACCCTTATTTACCTGGGGGATCGTACTGCTTACCCTTATTTACCTGGGGGATCGTACTGCTTACCCCTATTTACCTGGGGATCGTACTGCTTACCCTTATTTACCTGGGGGATCCTACTGCTTACCCTTATTTACCTGGAGGATCATACTGCTTACCCTTATTTACCTGGAGGATCATACTGCTTACCCTTATTTACCTGGAGGATCATACTGCTTACCCCTATTTACCTGGGGATCGTACTGCTTACCCTTATTTACCTGGGGATCACACTACTTACCCCTATTTACCTGGGGATCATACTGCTTACGCCTATTTACCTGGAGGATCATACTGCTTACCCTTATTTACCTGGGGATCATACTACTTACCCCTATTTACCTGGGGATCATACTGCTTACCCTTATTTACCTGGAGGATCATACTGCTTACCCTTATTTACCTGGAGGATCATACTGCTTACCCCTATTTACCTGGGGATCACACTGCTTACCCTTATTTACCTGGAGGATCATACTGCTTACCCCTATTTACCTGGGGGATCATACTGCTTACCCTTATTTACCTGGAGGATCATACTGCTTACCCCTATTTACCTGGGGATTGTACTGCTTACCCTTATTTACCTTGGGATCGTACTGCTTACCCTTATTTACCTGGAGGATCATACTGCTTACCCCTATTTACCTGGGGATTGTACTGCTTACCCTTATTTACCTGGGGATCGTACTGCTTACCCTTATTTACCTGGAGGATCATACTACTTACCCCTATTTACCTGGGGGATCGTACTGCTTACCCTTATTTACCTGGGGATCGTACTGCTTACCCTTATTTACCTGGAGGATCATACTGCTTACCCCTATTTACCTGGGGGACCGTACTACTTACCCCTATTTACCTGGGGATCATACTGCTTACCCTTATTTACCTGTAGGATCATACTGCTTACCCCTATTTACCTGGGGATCGTACTGCTTACCCTTATTTACCTGGAGGATCATACTGCTTACCCCTATTTACCTGGAGGATCATACTGCTTACCCCTATTTACCTGGGGATCGTACTG
The DNA here is from genome assembly GCF_045791955.1 of Oncorhynchus clarkii lewisi. Taxonomy (NCBI): domain Eukaryota; kingdom Metazoa; phylum Chordata; class Actinopteri; order Salmoniformes; family Salmonidae; genus Oncorhynchus; species Oncorhynchus clarkii. Next base: position 14,555,877 of record NC_092152.1, read on the forward strand.
CTTACCCTTATTTACCTGGGGATCGTACTGCTTACCCCTATTTACCTGGGGGACCATACTACTTACCCCTATTTACCTGGGGGACCATACTGCTTACCCCTATTTACCTGGGGATCCTACTGCTTACCCCTATTTACCTGGAGGATCATACTACTTACCCTTATTTACCTGGGGATCGTACTGCTTACCCTTATTTACCTGGGGGATCATACTGCTTACCCCTATTTACCTGGGGATCATACTGCTTACCCCTATTTACCTGGAGGATCATACTACTTACCCTTATTTACCTGGGGATCATACTACTTACCCTTATTTACCTGGGGATCGTACTGCTTACCCTTATTTACCTGGGGGATCGTACTGCTTACCCTTATTTACCTGGAGGATCATACTACTTACCCCTATTTACCTGGGGATCATACTACTTACCCCTATTTACCTGGGGATCATACTGCTTACCCTTATTTACCTGGGGATCATACTGCTTACCCTTATTTACCTGGGGATCATACTACTTACCCCTATTTACCTGGGGGACCATACTACTTACCCCTATTTACCTGGGGATCGTACTGCTTACCCTTATTTACCTGGGGGATCGTACTGCTTAACCTTATTTACCTGGAGGATCATACTGCTTACCCCTATTTACCTGGGGATCGTACTGCTTACCCTTATTTACCTGGGGATCATACTGCTTACCCCTATTTACCTGGGGGACCAAAACATGGTTTATGTGCTTTGGCAAAGGTTTTACCTGCCATGAAGACCCAACCAATACGCCCGTGATTTGACCAAAAATGTCATTACTCACTACTATTTTTTTCATAAGATGCCATTCTACTCTGAGGAGGAGAAGAACACACAGGAATGAGTGGTACTGTGCCATGTTAAAGTATTTACCAGTCTGGTTAATGGAATAAGGGTTAAGCACACTGGGACTTCTCTTTTCGTTTGAGTTTAAGATTTTAGTATAAATACCTCCTTTTTGATAAACGTGTAAATGTCACAAATACTGGGTCTCTTTCTCTTTGCAGTATCTCACACTCATCATACATGTTTGACCTGTTGCATGCTTGGAAATGTGCCTGTTGTAGACAGAGGTTTGCTCTCACAAGGTCGGCTCAGTGGGAGTGGAATATTGGCTGAACGCCCAGTCTCTGTGGTTGCCAGGTGCTCTCTCCTAAGCAGCCACAGCCGGATAAAACGCTTTGCTGAGAAAAGATGCACTTGGCTGTGTTATATCTGTGTTATACCTAATCGTTAGCAGAAACTGGCAAGTTAGAACTTCATGTGATGTGTGAATGGTTGAAGACTTACATGGAAGAATTGGTGGAACACAGGATATGATGCCTTTAGATGCTTGCTACATTTAACATTTATACAATTATTGTTAAGGAATTAACAAAAGGGAGGAAGGAGTGTAATGGGAACATTTTAATTGTATGCGTCTACATAACTGAGTATGTAACTAACCTTGTAAAACTGTCCTATTATCATCTCCTGTTCTTGGGAGTATAATCCTGTGTTGCAAACCAGCTGCACCTGTGTCCTTGTATTCTGCCCAAGAACAGAAACTAGAAAGATATGTGCTTATCAACCAATGCTTTGGAATTCAGACTGTCTGCACTATGATGCACTAAATACGTTTCTATTTAATTACTCAGTAAAATTAATGGTTACATTATACAAGGCAAAGTTTAAGTTACAAAGCATTATCAACTATTACAAAGAATTATTCAAAGCATGATCAGAGAGGAAGAGAGAGAAATCATAGCCAGGAAGGCTACGCCCCAAGAGTCCTTGGGATGGAGAGAAAAAGGCTGTATTTCAGCAGCGCAGGTCAGGAACAAAATAGAGAGAGAATGAACCTAAGACCCTTTTCTAAGCATATGAGTTTTTGGATTCCAAATCTGGGGTATTGACCAATAGCATTACGCATGAGTTAACTTCCAATCAGATATCAGACCTACAGGATTTAAAGACAACATAACCTCTGTATCGCAGAAGTGTGATAGAATGGGGGTTGGTGAGATAATGCAGGGCTCCTAAAACAACACAAAGGAATTCTTGCATGCAGTACATAAGAGTCTCTTTGGGGGCAGGGCCGCTCTACAACACTGTCACCATAAGTCAAGTGGAATGTAATGGAGAGTGTCAGTGTCAATTTGGTTCTCATACTCCTCTCCCCTTCATCTGCTGTAATTTTAATAATCCCTTTCCAAACAGCCTGCAGTACGTAGGCTAACTCCCTGACACGCCAGACAGAAAGCTCAACATTCATTTATCCGCACAAAGGGAGTCCTGTCCAGCTGGACAAGTATACTTTTCTTCAATTGACAGTCTTTGCAGTTAAGATTGTATTTATTATTTCCTCTTTTCTTTCAATTTTCTCTCTTTCTCTTGCGCTCTCTACCCATCATCATCCTGCATGCGCTCTGTCTGGGAGATTTTATAGAGTGGCTTCTGGAGAGGTGTCGGTTTTCCATCAGCGGATTAGGAACTCGACTGTGTAATTACACAAGGAGAGAGTGTGTGAGAGAGAGAGCGAGTGTGCGCGTGTGTGGCAGAGGCTGGTGATGATAATGTGGCATACCGGATGTGCATCAATGCCTGCCTGCGTGTGTGTGTGTGTGTGTGTGTGTGTGTGTGTGTGTGTGTGTGTGTGTGTGTGTGTGTGTGTGTGTGTGTGTGTGTGTGTGTGTGTGTGTGTGTGTGTGTGTGGTACACGTGAGAGCTGAGGGAGAGTGTCAGGTTCACACTGTCACCACACAGGGCCTCATTAGTGGCAGAAGCAGTGGATCTCCTTTAGTCATTATTTATTTTGAAAGCAGATGTTGAGGAGCCCCAGTGTATTTTTGACTGCTGCCACTGGGATGACTGGGGCAGACGTACTAAGAGCACTCAGAGAGAAACTACAGTAGCAGTTCTCCTGCAGTCTGTCTCGTCTTGTAAAATCCCATTTAGAGTAATGAGTTTGTTCTGAAATATTTAGCAGCTAGTCCCCCGGCTGGCATTTTAAAGCCACTTATAACATGTCAAGTTAAACACTGTTTTAAACAGGGCACCTAATATCCCCTTTTAACAAAACATAATAAATTAAATAGGTACACATATTTGCATTTTTACAAAGGTTTCCGAGAGTGATTTAATGTGTTCTCAGAAGCAAGCTATGAAGACACTATTACTGTACCTTACTAGGCCTCCACATTCTAGGAAATATCCCCTTTAGAATCTACTGTATACAGAGAGGAAGAGGTGAAGAGGGCCCGAGGCGAGAGGGCCCACCCCACCCCCAAGGCGGGAGGGGGAGGGCCCACCCGCCCACCCCCGTCCAAATCTGTCCACCCAGGAATACAGCGATAAGCAGACCGATAAGCAGACTTGCCTTTGGGACAACAACTCCCATCGTTAGGGCAGAGACAAGACCATATCGTCATTATATACAGTATCTCTGATGTATCCGACATGCTCTTCATGGTCCTACTGAAGGGAAAGGGGGCGCACCAGATTGGTTGCCCATTCATGCCCAGAGTGGAGGCGTCAAGTTTGGCGAAAGCGTATAGTTTAAATGTTTGTAATTTGAGAATATAAAGAGCTCTGTATTTCTTTGAGTTGATGGATTATATGGCTATCTTATATATGCTATTTTGTTCTTTGCTGATAATTTAGCCTATGAAGGCCATTCCACCGATTAAGAGTGTAACGCTGTATTATGTAATGTTGCAGTATTTTAGAGAGTTGTGAGTTGGTATGACCCAATCCAGGTACTAGCCTATTCCTGCCAGTCTTGGGGTCATAATAGTCCTTATAGAGTGCTCTAGATTCTGAAATACAGATTTTCACATGAATTTGTTCAACATTAAGCATATCAAAAGTTCCCTTTTTGATATGGCATTATTTTCAATATGTTGTTCCATATACACTGTGTTGAATAAGCACAGGTGTTTTCAGTGGGGGGGGGCTCCTCTTATTCCTCTGTCAATTCAAATTTACTTCACCTAGCTAATCAAAACCGCCCAGATTACTATTAAAGGAAATGCCTGAGAATAACCTCTGCGGTCACAAGAAAAGCATGGGTGCGTTTGTATGCCAAAGAGAAGACAATTGTCAAAGTAAAAGTTTATTGATTAAAACAGAGACATTGGTGCTGTGGCCCCTTCAAAATTCATAAGATACATTTTGAAGAGGTTTGGGTTTTATTTCCAAATTTCCTCTCTGGTCCATTGGTACCTGGGCTTAACATTTGTGCAACCTGCTGTAAAAAGCTTCCTGAAACCAAAGACAATGTGTCACCCACATGTGTCACCCAGGCCAGGTAAGTCATCTCCACCGCTGAAGCACCAGCTGCACATTCACCACGCCATGAAGAGAACGAGGAGCTTGAAAACTTCAATAAATGTCTATCTTTTCTTGATTAATCTCTGATACATAAAACATATTTGAAAATGTCAGGAAAGTACAGAAAGAAAGTTCAGCAAAATCTAAAATACTAGGAGGAAGAAAATTAATCGCCTGTCACCCTTTGACATGGGACAGGAAAGTGGTATTGAAATGATTGCCCAGTTGAAGCAAAAATGTAGCAACCTGCCTGTATATCCACCATTACATGTAGGTTACTATACAACATGCTTTTTACGAGGCATTCTTAAAGTGCAGCTCAATGGTAAACAACTGTAATAACCTATTACCATAGTGTTTACTAGACAGGTATATATTCAAGATTTCTCTTATTTTTATGGATCCATCTCCAAGTCAACTGCCTACCGCTATGCCCTTTCTGTTAGTAAAACATCTGACTTCACCTGAAAGACTGTTGTACAGAACCTTCCTGCCATGTCCCTTGGCTGTGAGACATGCTACTTTATCCCAGAGAGTTAATACAAATATACATAAGAATATACACAAGATAGACAATGACATATTTGTCAATGACATATGTCACAAAAAAATCGGAACACAGTTGTTGGTCTATGTGCTACGTTTTTTCCATTGACAGACATGTTAACTGTAATGTGGATGCAAGAAAGAAGGTAAACACTAGGTTTACACAAACTAGAGTAGTTCATTAGCTTATCTTATGTTGTGGATGAGTAAATTCAGTCGTGGTTTTCAAAGCCACTGGGATGTAATTTAGACAAAATGCTGATACAAATACTCCAATATTCCATTTTGCTTCCTGGTATTGACACCACAATATTGTAGACATCCATTCAGCTCCTGAGGGGCGAAGCGGACTAAGGCACTGTATCTCAGTGCTTGAGGTGTCACTACAGACACCCTGGTTCGATTCCAGGCTGTATCACAACCGGCTGTGATTGGGAGTCCCTTAGGGTGGTGCACAATTGGCCCAGTGTCATCTGGGTTTGGCTGGTGTAGGCAGTCATTGTAAATAAGAATGTCATTCTAGTCATTCTAACAGAGCTCCAGAGTTCCTCTGTGGAGATGGGAGAACCTTCCAGAAGGACAATCCTCTCTGCAGCATTCCACCAATCTGGCCTTTAGGGTAGAGTGGCCAGACAGAAGCCACTCCTCAGAAAAAGACACCTGACCGCCTGCTTGGAGTTTGCCGAAAGGCACCTAAATGACTCTCAGACAAAGAGAAACAAGATTCTCTTGTCTGATGAATCCAAGATTGAACTCTTTGGCCTGAATGCCAAGCATCACATCTGGAGGAAACCTGGCACCATCCCTATGGTGAAGCATGATGGTGGTACTGTAGCATCATGCAGTGGGAATGATTTTCAGCGGCAGGGACTGGGATATTAGTCAGCATCGAGGGAAAGATGAACGGAGCAAAGTACAGCGAGATCCTTGAAAATGAAAACCAGCTCCAGAGTGCTCAGGAACTCAGACTGGGGCAAAGGTTTACCTTCAAGGGCTAGGCTATGAGGCAGCCATTGTGAGAGCTGGATGGCAAGATAATTGAGAGAAAGATTGACAGTGGGAGATTAGTCCTGAAAAATGACCTTAATTGGTTTCTGATGTTGGAATGCATTTTTTACTCTTATTTTATCAGTGCCTTTGAATTGCCACTTAATTGAGTTACTCCAGTCTCAGGGGCACACAATGTGCTGCAATGTTCATATCCCTTTATCTCCACCACCACGCATGAGGGTTAAAGCAAAATGGTCACGGGTAACCGTTATGGAGTTGTATTGTAGATTAAGCACAAAGTGCTTGACGTCTTGGTATCCATTGTTCTATTTACTATATACTTGGCCGACCACGTAGGCTATTTTCAATGCCACCAAAACATGTGGCTTTATGTTGCATGTTTGTAAACCTAGAAGATTTGTTGATCACCACCCATCTCATTGTGACCCAACTGGCCTATTCAGCCCCCCTCTCCTCACCTGTAACTATTCCCAGGTCCTTGCTGTAACTGAGAATTTGTTGTTAGTCAACTTACCTGGTAAAATAAGGGTAAATAAAAAAAATAAAGACCCCTGGCCAGTGAGAATTTCGTGGCATCCTGTGCAGGATTAATTAGTATTTGGTATATTATTTGGATCCCCATTAGCTGTTGCGAAAGCAGCAGCTACACTTCCTGGGGTCCACACAAAACATGAGACATGACATAATAAAGAACATAAATAGACAAGAAAAGCTCAAGGACAGAACAACATATTTTTTTAATAAATAATGATGAGCATAAATAAGCATTACACTTACTCAGTGTTTTCCATTAGCGCCGGCTAATCAGCCAGTTACAGACACATTTTCAGCCAGCTACTTTTTTCCACTTTATACTAACTAGGCTACTTTTCAAATTTAAATTTGCTAGTCTGTCGAGCCCTCTTCCACTAGAATGAACGAACTTCTAGAGATCTATTCACAGGATAGGCACCTGTCAATCACAAAGCGAGCGCTGACAGGGAAATGCAGTCAGCTGTCTGACTCGCCTCCCGGTACAAAGTGTTTGTGCTATGGTTGGTTGAAGTCGAATCTCTACACAAAATAGGGAGAGAGCATGATGCTCATGATTTTGCACGTCCAATGTAATGTAAGTGGCAACGATGAGTCGAAATCCATTTAGCCAAGTTATTGTTCTCTGACACATTCATTTATTTTCTTTCACATGTTTCTCATAGCATAGTAGGTTATTTAGTGTGCTTTGATTGACAACTGAACAGTGTTGACAGTTATAAAAGGTGTCAATCTGACTGAATGAAGTATCCTATTTCCCCTGGCCATCCATAAATCATACAAAGTGGTTATACAGTGCCCTCCATAAGTATTAGGACAGTGAAACATTTGTTTTTGTTTTGGATCTCTACTCTAAAAGATTGGACTTGAATTCAAACAATGACTATGAACTGCAGATTGTTTAGAAATTACAGAACTTTTTGTACATAGTGCCCTCATTTTAGGGGAGCAAAAGTATTGTGACAAATTCACTTATATGTGTATTAAAGTAGTCAAAAAACAAGTATTTGGTCCCATAACACGCAATGACTACATCAAGCTTGTGACTCTACACATTTGTTGGATGCATTTCAAATCAAATCAAATCAAATTTTATTTGTCACATACACATGGTTAGCAGATGTTAATGCGAGTGTAGCGAAATGCTTGTGCTTCTAGTTCCGACAATGCAGTAATAACAAGTAATCTAACTAACAATTCCAAAACTACTGTCTTGTACACAGTGTAAGGGGATAAAGAATATGTACATAAGGATATATGAATGAGTGATGGTACAGAGCAGCATAGGCAAGATACAGTAGATGGTATCGAGTACAGTATGTACAAATGAGATGAGTATGTAAACAAAGTGGCATAGTTTAAAGTGGCTAGTGATACATGTATTACATAAGGATACAGTCGATGATATAGAGTACAGTATATACGTATGCATATGAGATGAATAATGTAGGGTAAGTAACATTATATAAGGTAGCATTGTTTAAAGTGGCTAGTGATTTTATTTACATCATTTCCCATCAATTCCCATTATTAAAGTGGCTGGAGTTGAGTCAGTGTCAGTGTGTTGGCAGCAGCCACTCAGTGTTAGTGGTGGCTGTTTAACAGTCTGATGGCCTTGAGATAGAAGCTGTTTTTCAGTCTCTCGGTCCCAGCTTTGATGCACCTGTACTGACCTCGCCTTCTGGATGATAGCGGGGTGAACAGGCAGTGGCTCGGGTGGTTGATGTCCTTGATGATCTTTATGGCCTTCCTGTGACATCGGGTGGTGTAGGTGTCCTGGAGGGCAGGTAGTTTGCCCCCGGTGATGCGTTGTGCAGACCTCACTACCCTCTGGAGAGCCTTACGGTTGAGGGCGGTGCAGTTGCCATACCAGGCGGTGATACAGCCCGCCAGGATGCTCTCGATTGTGCATCTGTAGACGTTTGTGAGTGCTTTTGGTGACAAGCCGAATTTCTTCAGCCTCCTGAGGTTGAAGAGGCGCTGCTGCGCCTTCTTCACGATGCTGTCTGTGTGAGTGGACCAATTCAGTTTGTCTGTGATGTGTATGCCGAGGAACTTAAAACTTGCTACCCTCTCCACTACTGTTCCATCAATGTGGATAGGGGGGTGTTCCCTCTGCTGTTTCCTGAAGTCCACAATCATCTCCTTAGTTTTGTTGACGTTGAGTGTGAGGTTATTTTCCTGACACCACACTCCGAGGGCCCTCACCTCCTCCCTGTAGACCGTCTCGTCGTTGTTGGTAATCAAGCCTACCACTGTTGTGTCGTCCGCAAACTTGATGATTGAGTTGGAGGCGTGCGTGGCCACGCAGTCGTGGGTGAACAGGGAGTACAGGAGAGGGCTCAGAACACACCCTTGTGGGGCCCCAGTGTTGAGGATCAGCGGGGAGGAGATGTTGTTGCCTACCCTCACCACCTGGGGGCGGCCCGTCAGGAAGTCCAGTACCCAGTTGCACAGGGCGGGGTCGAGACCCAGGGTCTCGAGCTTGATGACGAGCTTGGAGGGTACTATGGTGTTGAATGCCGAGCTGTAGTCGATGAACAGCATTCTCACATAGGTATTCCTCTTGTCCAGATGGGTTAGGGCAGTGTGCAGTGTGGTTGAGATTGCATCGTCTGTGGACCTATTTGGGCGGTAAGCAAATTGGAGTGGGTCTAGGGTGTCAGGTAGGGTGGAGGTGATATGGTCCTTGACTAGTCTCTCAAAGCACTTCATGATGACGGATGTGAGTGCTACGGGGCGGTAGTCGTTTAGCTCAGTTACCTTAGCTTTCTTGGGAACAGGAACAATGGTGGCCCTCTTGAAGCATGTGGGAACAGCAGACTGGTATAGGGATTGATTGAATATGTCCGTAAACACACCGACCAGCTGGTCTGCGCATGCTCTGTGGGCGCGGCTGGGGATGCCGTCTGGGCCTGCAGCCTTGCGAGGGTTAACACGTTTAAATGTCTTACTCACCTCGGCTGCAGTGAAGGAGAGACCGCATGTTTTCGTTGCAGGCCGTGTCAGTGGCACTGTATTGTCCTCAAAGCGGGCAAAAAAGTTATTTAGTCTGCCTGGGAGCAAGACATCCTGGTCCGTGACTGGGCTGGATTTCTTCCTGTAGTCCGTGATTGACTGTAGACCCTGCCACATGCCTCTTGTGTCTGAGCCGTTGAATTGAGATTCTACTTTGTCTCTGTACTGGCGCTTAGCTTGTTTGATAGCCTTGCGGAGGGAATAGCTGCACTGTTTGTATTCGGTCATGTTACCAGACACCTTGCCCTGATTAAAATCAGTGGTTCGCGCTTTCAGTTTCACACAAATGCTGCCATCAATCCACGGTTTCTGGTTAGGGAATGTTTTAATTGTTGCTATGGGAACGACATCTTCAACGCACGTTCTAATGAACTCGCACACCGAATCAGCGTATTCGTCAATGTTGTTATCTGACGCAATACGAAACATCTCCCAGTCCACGTGATGGAAGCGGTCTTGGAGTGTGGAGTCAGCTTGTTCGGACCAGCGTTGGACAGACCTCAGCGTGGGAGCCTCTTGTTTTATTTTCTGTCTGTAGGCAGGGATCAACAAAATGGAGTCGTGGTCAGCTTTTCCGAAAGGGGGGCGGGGCAGGGCCTTATATGCGTCGCGGAAGTTAGAGTAACAATGATCCAAGGTCTTTCCACCCCTGGTTGCGCAATCGATATGCTGATAAAATTTAGGGAGTCTTGTTTTCAGATTAGCCTTGTTAAAATCCCCATCTACAATGAATGCAGCCTCCGGATAAATCGTTTCCAGTTTGCAGAGAGTTAAATAAAGTTTGTTCAGAGCCATCGATGTGTCTGCTTGGGGGGGGGATATATACGGCTGTGATTATAATCGAAGAGAATTCTCTTGGTAGATAATGCGGTCTACATTTGATTGTGAGGAATTCTAAATCAGGTGAACAGAAGGATTTGAGTTCCTGTATGTTTCTTTCATCACACCATGTCACGTTGGCCATGAGGCATACGCCCCCGCCCCTCTTCTTACCAGAAAGATGTTTGTTTCTGTCAGCGCGATGCGTGGAGAAACCCGTTGGCTGCACCGCTTCGGATAGAGTCTCTCCAGTGAGCCATGTTTCAGTGAAGCAAAGGACGTTACAGTCTCTGATGTCCCTCTGGAATGCTACCCTTGCTCGGATTTCATCAACCTTGTTGTCAAGAAACTGGACATTGACAAGAAGAATGCTAGGGAGTGGTGCACGGTGTGCCCGTCTCCGGAGTCTGACCAGAAGACCGCCTCGTTTCCCTCTCTTTCGGAGTCGTTTTTTTGGGTCGCTGCATAGGATCCACTCCGTTGTCCTGTTTGTAAGGCAGAACACAGGGTCCGCGTCGCGAAAAACATATTCTTGGTCGTACTGATGGTGAGTTGACGCTGATCTTATATTCAGTAGTTCTTCTCGACTGTATGTAATGAAACCTAAGATGACCTGGGGTACTAATGTAAGAAATAACACGTAAAAAAAACAAAAAACTGCATAGTTTCCTAGGAACGCGAAGCGAGGCGGCCATCTCTGTCGGCGCCAGAAGTTTAGTCTGTTTGTTTTGGTTGTGTAACTAATGTATTGTGTCATTCCGGAGTCACTTTTATTGTAAATAAGAATAGAATGTTTCTACACACTTCCATATTAATGTGGATGCTACCATGGTTACGGATAATGCTGAATAAGGATGAGGGAGAAAAAGTTACAGCATAAATCTTTCTGCTGTGATATTATGTCTCTAATATGGTGATACATTTGGCAGAAGTTTAGGAAGTGCAGCTCAGTTTCCACCTCGTTTTTTTGACAGTGTCTCAATAACATGGCTATGCACACTGAGTTTATACATAGTCAAAGCTTTCCTTCATTTTGGATCAGACACAGTGGTCAGGTATTCTGCCACTGTGTACTCTCTGTTTAGGGCCAAATAACTTTCCAGTTTGCTGTTTATTTTTGTACATTTTTTTCCAATTTCACAATAAATTATATTTGAGCTTTCTCATTATTTGGTTGGGTCTAATTGTGTTGCCTCTGGAGATATTGTCAATGAATGCACCGACTCAGTCACCGGATTCATAAAAAAATATTAGATGATGTGATACCGATAGTATATTTCAAAACATACCTGAATCAAAACACGTGGATTGATGGCAGCCTTGTAGGAAAACTGAAAGAGGGTGATGCTGCTAATAAACAGGGCAAGGTGACCGAGGACAATAGTTGGTTATGGTTAAACAGTACATATATCACTCACGCAGATCGATCAAGGTGGCAAAACACAAGTATAGAAACAAAGTGGAGTAGCAATTCAGTGGGTCGGACACCAAGCGTATGTGGCAGGGACTCCTAACGATAACGGATTAGAAAAAGATAGCCAGCCACATCACGGTCACCAACGCCACCCTACTGGAGGAGCTAAACACATTTTTCTCACGATCCGAGCACAATGACCCTGAGCTGCCGAGGAGAGCCCCCCGTCGACAACATGGGATACACACTGTGTCCACTGAGGACATATGTAAGTCATTCAAACGTGTTAACCCTCACAAGGCAGCCTGCCCGTCATCATGAAGTGCTTCGAGAGGCTAGCCAAAGACCATATCGACATATTTGACCCTTTCCAATTCGCCTACCACCCTGACAGGTTGACTGACAACGCAATCGTCATTGCACTGCACACTGCCCTTACCCACCTGGACAAAAATATGTCAGAATGCTGTTCATCGACTACAGCTCAGCCTTCAATACCATAGCGCCTTATGAGCTCATCATTAAGCTCACTGCCCTGAGTCTGAACTCCTCCCCATGCAACTGGGTCTTGGACTTCCTGATGGGCCGCTCCCAGGTGGTGAAGGTAGGCAACATTACCTCCTCAACACTGATCCTCAACAAGGGGGCCCCACAAGATTGTGTCCTCTGTCCCTTCCTGTATTCCTACGACTGCGTGGCCTCACACAGTTCCAACTCCATCATCAAGTTCACTGTTGACATGACAGTAGTAGGCTTGATCACCAATAACGTTGAGACAGCCTACCATGAGTTAGCGTGGTGCCAGGTAAACAACCTCTCCCTCAATGTTATCAAAATAAAGGAGTTGATTGTGGACTTCAGGAGGAACCAGGCTGGACATGTCCACATCCTCATCAATGGGGCCACCGTGGAGATGGTCAATAACTTAAAATTCCTCTGCGTACACATCTCAGAGAATCTGAAATGGTCTAACCATACGGACACGGTAGTGAAGAAGGCACAACAGTGACTTTTCAACCTCAGGATGCTGAATAAATTTGGCCTGTCCCCAAGGTCCCTCACAGTGTTCTACAGGAGCACCATCGAGAGCATACTGTGGGCTGCATAACAGCCTGGTATGGCAACTTCACCGCCACGGACCGCAAGGGTCTTCAGAGGGTGACACGTGAAGCCGAAAGCACTGGGTGCACACTGCCTGCCCTACAGGACACCTAAATCACAAGGTGTCACTGGAAGGCAATGCCCTGTTCTCCTAGCTTCAATTACTCCGATGCAGGCAATACAGGAGCATCATGGCAAAAGCTTAAAGACTGGCCAATAGTTTCTACCCTCAGACCATCAGGCTGCTGAATAGCCACCACTAGTCAGCTACCTGCTCCCCCCTTCCCCCTGCTACTCCCCCTATGGACATTCTCCCCACCCCCATGGATATTTCCCCCTTCCCCCACACTTAGCTTCTGTTTTGGTTTGTGTGTTTGTCAATTAGGGTGTTCAGAATGAATACGTGGTCTGTCATACGGTAATTTGGTGAAAAGACAATTTGACATTTGCTCAGTACATTATTTTCACTGTCTAAGGAGTCTAATGTTAATGATAATCCAGACGATTTTCCCAAGGTTGCTGTTGAAGCATATCCCATAGAGGTTATTGGGGTCAAATTTGTCTCCATTTTTGTGGATTGGGGTGATCAGTCCTTGGTTCCAAATATTGGGGAAGATGCCAGAGTTGAGGATGATATTAGTATTGCCAATTGGAATTTGTGGTCTGTATATTTTATAATTTAATTTAAGATACCATCAACACCACATGCTTTTTTGGGCTGGGGGGTTTGTATTTTGTCCTGCAGATCATTCAACGTAATTGGAGAATCCAGTGTGTTCTGGTGGTCTTTAATAGCTGATTCTAAGTTGTTTAATGGATCATGTATATGTTTCTGCTGTTTGTACTTTGTTATAGAGCCAAAAGATTGAAGAACTGATTTATCAATAAATCTCAATTTTGGATAGATAACTATTTGTGTTATTATTTGTTTAGTGTGTTTCAGTTTTCCCAGAAGTGGTTAGATTCCATGGATTTTTGACCAGTTGTTCCTTCTTTTTCCATAGTATATTTCTGTATTGTTTTAGTGATTCGCCATAGTGAAGGCGTAGACTCAGGGTCTTTACTGTATGTTTTTGGTTGGAAAGATTTCTCTTAGGTTTTTGCATTCTTCATCAAACCATTTGTCATAGTTGTTTCTCTCTCTGTCTGTCTCGCTGTCTATCGGTCTGTCTGGTTTCTTCACTCAAGCCCTAGATGAGCTCCAGTTCTGTCTGGTGCCAGGGAAGCTCATCCCAGACCCATTCCTCCAGCCCCATTCCTCCAGCCCCATTCCTCCAGCCCCATTCTTCAAGCCCCTTTCCTCCAGCCCCATTCTTCCAGCCCCTTTCTTCCAGACCCTTTCTGCCAGCCCCATTATTCCAGCCCCTTTTATCTAGCCCCATTCCTCCAGCCCCATTCCTCCAGACCCCTTTCCTCCAGCCCCTTTCCTCCAGCCCTATTCCTCCAGCCCCTTTCCTCCAGCCCCATTCCTCCAGCCCCATTTCTCCAGCCCCTTTCCTCCAGCCCCATTACTCCAGCCCCTTTCCTCCAGCCCCATTCCTCCAGCCCCATTCCCCCAGCCCCTTTCCTCCAGTCCCTTTCCTCCAGCCCCATTCCTCCAGCTCCATTCCTCCAGCCCCTTTCCTCCAGTCCCTTTCCTCCAGCCCCTTTCCTCCAGCCCCTTTCCTCCAGCCCCTCAAGCATCACGCTCTACATGTAAGATCACACCAACTGTTGTGTCTGTGTTCTTACCGAAAACCAAAACCTGCTCCCTTGGCCACTCATAGCTCCTCTTTCCCCAACCAGGGGCACGCAAGCTCTTCTTTCTCAGCAAGTACCGCACGGTTCTCCATAGCATCCTGAGGAACAACCCTCTCTGGGGTTCTCCTGCTAGAAGTACATTCGTCACGAGGGTGCTGCATTGTCCCCAGTGTCAAAAAAGAGTAGGCAATTAGTAGGAAAATCCTACTCATAATTGGTTAAATTCACAAAATGTACACAAATGATGTCTTTGGAAATACTTATCTTGTCCTCTAAGTGTTTCCAATGACATCATTGGTGTGCATTGTGTGATTTTAATCAATTATGAGTAGGCAATGCCTACTAATTGCCTACTAATTGTCTACTAATTGTGACTCACCACCTGGATTCGGTCTTATGTAGTAAAATTTGAAATGGTGTTCTTTACATTATATAAATCAAATGAAACTTTATTTGTCACGAATACAACAAGACTTTACAGTGAAATGCTTACTTACAAGCCCTCAACAAACAGTGCAGTTCAAGAAGAGTTAAGAAAATATTACCAAGTAGACTCAAATAAAAAGTAATACAATAAGAAGAACAATAACGAGGCTACAGTATATACTATATCTGGCACCGGTACCGAGTCAGTGTGTATCCCAGTACTAAAACTAATTATTCTTCCTTGTTTTGGAAGAAACAAGCCTGAAACCTTGAACAAAGACTGTTGACATCTAGTGGAAGCCATAGGAATTGCAATCTGGGAGCTGGATTTGGATATGCCCCTATACTTTCCATTGTAAGAGCATGGGCTCTCAATGGATTTTCTCCTACAATATCTATTGTTTTATAGTCTCATACATTATTTGAACAGTTCTACAAACTTCAAAGTGTTTTCTATCCAATGGTACCAATTATATGCATATCCTGGCTTCAGGGCCTGAGCAACAGGCAGTTTACTTTGGGCACATCAGTCAGGCGGAAATTGAGAAAAAAGGACCTTAACTAGCCTGAAGAAGTTTTAATGGGGGCCTGTTGTCCTGTAGAACACGATCAGCTCCTTTGTCTTGATCACATTGAGGGAGACGTTGTTGTCCTGGCACCACACTGCCAGGTCTCTGACCTCCTCCCTATAGGCTGTCTCTTTGTTGTTAGTGAGGTTTACCTCTCTTGTGTCGTCAGCAAACTTAATGATGGTGTTGGAGTTGTGTTTGGCCACACTGTACACACCCTACTATGTTAAGGATCAGCGTGGCAGACATGTTGTTGCCTACTCTTACCACCTGGGGACGGCTCGTCAGGAAGTCCAGGATCCAGTTGCAGAGGGAGGTTTAGAGGGAGGTCTTTAGCTTAGTGATGAGCTTCGTGGGCAATATGGTGTTGAACACTGAGTTGTAATTAATGAACAGCATAGCACACATAGGTGTTCCTTTTGTGAGAAAGGGCTGTGTGGAGTGCGATTGAGATTGTGTCATCTGTGGATCCGTTGGGGCAGTATGCGAATTGGAGTGGGTCTAGGGTGTCCGGGAGGATGCTGTTGATGTGAGCCATGACCAGCCTTTCTAAGAACTTCATGGTTACCGACGTGAGTGCCACGGGGCGGTAAACATTTAGGCAGGCTACCTTCGCTTCCTTGGGCACTTGGACTGTGGTGGTCTGCTTGAAACATGTGGGTACTACAGACTCGGTCAGGGAGAGGTTGAAAACGACAAGTCCTGGTAATCCGTCCATCCAGCAGCTTTGTGAATGTTGACCTGTTTAAAGTTTTTGTTCACATCGGCTTCCGAAAGCGTTATCACACAGTCATGCAGAACAGCTGGTGCTCTCGTGCATGCTTCAGTGTTGCTTGCCTCAAAGCGAGCATAAAAGGCATTTAGCTCGTCTAGTAGGCTCAAGTCACTGGGCAGCTCACGTCTGGCTTTCTCTTTGTAGTCTGTAATAGTTTCAAGCCCTGCCCCATCCGACAAGTGTCAGAGCCGGTGTAGTAGGAGTGTCAGAGCTGGTGTAGTCAATCTTAATCCTGTAATAACGCTTTGCTTGTTTGATTGTTCATCTGAGGGCATAGTGGGATTTCTTATAAGCGTCCGGATTAGTCTCCAACTCCTTGAAAGCCGCAGCTCTAGCCTTTAGCTCGATGTGGATGTTGCCTGTAATCTGTGTGAGCATGTTCTTCTTTGCTTATGGCCTTCTATAGTTGGTTGAGTAGAGACTCAGTCCTAAGAAATGGTATATCATACATTGCATTTGAGGAACAATAGGTATGTAATTCTGCTTTGAAAGTTGATCAAACTCACTTTTGAGAAAATCGCCTTTGAATGTTTTGCTATCTCGTGAAGAGTTCTTCTTTGTCTACACCCATTCAGCATCATTCACAGCCTCACACTAAGCTTTAGCCCCACCCATCTCGTTTCGCTCTCGAAGCGCTGGCCGATGATTTGTTTACCTCTGGATAACAGCTCTGCTGAAAAATATTCCATGATGCAGATGTTTACTGACACCGGCCATATTCAATGGGTGTTGTACACACGTCACGTAATGTTAGCTAACGAGCCAGCCAGCCAACGTTAGCTAGTTAAACAATAAACAGTGCCAGCAATGCCACAGTGCTGGGAGCTATCCAACCATGTTCAATGTTAGCTAGCTAACATTAGGTTCTAACTAGAACAGCACACAGCTCTGGGAAACACATAATAACGTCAGCTAGGGAGCCAGCCAGCCAGCATTAGCTAGTTAATCAATAAACAGTGACAACAATGCCACAGTGCTGGGAGCTAAAGCCCCTTAAGGATCCTTTTTTTCAATTTTCGCCTAAAATGATATACCCAAATCTAACTGCCTATAGCTCAGGCCCTGAAGCAAGGACATGCATATTCTTGGTACCATTTGAAAGGAAACTCTTGGATGTTTGTGGAAACGTGAAATGAATGTAGGAGAATATAACACAATCGATCTGGTCAAATATAATACAAAGGAAAAAATAGCCGTTCTTTTGTATTTTTTTGTACCGTCACCTTTGAAATGCAAGAGAAAGGCCATAATGTATTATTCCAGCCCAGGTGGAATGTATATTTTGGCCAGTGTATGGCCAGTGTATCAGTGTATGTGCAAAGTTTTAGACTGATCCCATGAACCATTGCATTTCTGTTCAAAATGTTGTATGAAGACTGCCCAAATGTGCCTAATTTGTTTATTGATAACTTTTCATGTTCAAAATTGTGCACTCTCCTCAAACAATAGCATGGTATTATTTCACTGTAATAGCTACTTCAAGTTGGATAGTGCAGTTAGATTAACAAGAATTTTAACTTTCTGCCAATATCAGATATGTCTATGTCCTGGGAAATGTTCATGTTATTTACAACCTCATGCATTAGCCTATGTTACTGTCCTGTGGAAGGGACACCAATCCTGAAGAAGTTCTAACCAACCATGTTCAATGTTAGCCTGCTAACTTTAGACTCTAACTAGAACAGCACACGGCACTGGAAAACTAATAATAATGTCAGCTAGTGAGCCAGCCATTTAACGTTAGCTTGAAATGAAACCACATTCTGTCAAAATTAGAAAACGTGTAATATCTGAAAAGGTAACTTTAGCTAATTAACGCTAGACTATCTTACCTATATGCATCATCGTACATGGACGCGTCTCCCTGTCCGGAATGCCATACTACGGTTGCCCTTAGTTTGAAGATGTAATCCGGAGACAGGTGTTTCCTCCATCTCATTAGCTGTCATACTCTAATTCCACTGATTTCAAAACTTGATCCTCAAGTAAGTGGAAAGCCACACTTATGCAGCTCCACCACACAATACATTTTTGAAAAAGACGTGTTCGACAGGATTACCAATCACAGACTGACGAGCTCCTATGGCAGACCTATCCAAATTCTTCTCTCGGCATGTCCAGCCCATTCATTATCTCAGCCAATCATGACTCCTGGGAAGGTTTCTAGCTTTTTCTGTGGCTTATCCAACAAGGCTTGTAAATGTAACAATTTTATTCGTATTTACAGATGGCATATGAGTTCACATGTTCAAGAAGGCATTTCTCAACAACAACAAAAAACATTTTGATAAAGACATTGATTTTACGTTCAAATGGCTCTCCTGTTATATTATTTCTTTCATTGGTTAAGTAGGCAAACTTAGGCATGAAATGTCAACAAACTGAGCCATCATATTCATGCATAAAATGCGTAATAAGGAAAAAAAAGCATTGTAATTTTAAATACTATAAAAACTATAAAAACTGTAAAAATGAAGGTTGTCCATCAATAATAAGAAACCACCTGGTATTGAAAACTTAGATGGAAAGCTACTGAGGATGGAGGCTGAATATATTGCCATTCTTATTTGTCATATTTTTTGGTCTGGAGGTAAAGAACCCTTTACTAGTTTTAACAGCCGACCAATCAGCTTGCTGGCGAGTCTTAGCAGAATTTGGAAAAAATGTTGTTTGACCAGAAGAGGGTCAAACAGTTTTGGTTAGTTATAGGTATAGTATATTTGGTTTCCCAGTCCTGGCTGTTCTGTCCCAGGTGTAGTACTGGTGTATTAGAGGTCTGGTGCAGACAGGACAGTTATTTTGCTGTGATCAAATTCACTAGCTGCTGTTCTCACAGCTGGGCTTCTCACTCACAGCTGCTAACTCTGTGTCTTTATCCTCCTGTCTGACACACTGCAACACAAACAATCACCCTCCTACACTACAGAGGCAGAGTCCCTTATTTTCTCTCCCGCTTCCCCTGCATCTTATTGTGTGTCCTGACAGGTGTCCCTCTACCTGCCTGCCCTGGGGAGGCTGTGTGTGGTCAGGGCAGGTGGCTCCAGAGGCCCCCGGGCAGACAACAGGGGCCCTCGGCCTGGGACCGAACCCACCCCCTGCTGTTGGAGCACCCAGGGGACCGCAACAGGCTGAGTCTGTCTATCTGTTTCTGCCCCCCTGAAGACCACAGACTACCCCAGACAGGCTACACAGAGGCCAGCCAACCAACTTCCCTGAGCGCAGCAGAGGGGAGAGAAGAGTGGAAGGAAGAGTGAGAAAATAAATCTGATGAAATGAGGGAAGGTGGGAGAACACCTGGAGTGGGAATAGGAGGGGGGGGGGGGGGGGTGAGAGTGAGAGATGAGAGGACGGTAGGTCAGAGCGAGTGTGGAGAAGAGGAGGCGGCAGTAGACATGCCTCATCACATGGCTGTGTATCAGAGCTAACAGGAGAGGTGCACAGAGCAGGTTAGAGAACCACAGCTACTGCTCATCTGGACAGCAGATAGACAGACAGACAGCTCCCCTCTCTCCCCCTTCACATCCACTCTATGCCCCATACCAGGCAGCTGCGCTGTTCAACACCCCGTCGTTGGCACAGACAGGCAGGCAGGCAGGACGAGGTTCATCTCAGGGCTAGCGGTTCACTCACCGACCAGCCTCAGCCACTCTCCCCTCAGACTTTATTCACCAACATTCACCTTTTCAATAGCTATCAGCTCTGACTGCTGATAACTACTTTATTGAGGTTTACTTACTATCCAAACCTTAATTGAGGTTTACTTACTATGCAAACCTTCATTGAGGTTTACTTACTGTGCAAGTTTACTTACGATGCATGTGATATGTGGTTGTCCCACCTAGCTATCTGAAGACGAATGCAATAACTGTAAGTTTCTCTGGATAACTGCTAAATGACTAAATGATCATTCAGTTCTTCCCCTTGATTTAGGTGTCTCTCTCTCCTCTCCTCTCTCTATCTCTCTCTGCAAAAGTCCAAACAAAGGCTGGCGGGAGGCTCTAAAAAAATTGAAGCCCTGTTTCCTCCTGCTGGCTTAATCAAGCAGAACTTATTGCTATTCTGTTAGTCATTGCCCTCTCTCTTTGTCACTCTCTCTCGCCCTCTCTTTGTCTGTCTGTTGCTCCCATACACACGTTACTGTACCACAGCACAGTGAATCACTGCATCCTTTAACTGAAGATCTCTGCTTTGATATCTAGGATTGATTAACAAAACATTTTAGTTTAGGCTGATTTTAAAGGAATTAAACAGCAATGTCGATTGTGGAGTTGATCTGATCTGTTTGCTGACATTTTGTATCCTGAGAGTGCTTTATCCCACCCCGTGGGGTGGAAATGATACAGGTGAGAGTTTGCTGTCTGTGTGTGTCCGTGCGTCTCTGCGTGTGTGTGTGTGCACACATGTATGTGTGTGTATTGAGTGTTGGTGTATGGCTTAGTGTACACTGCTCCAGGGCTTGCAGTGATCTTGCAGCCAGAATGACAGAATGACAAAAACTAGAAAAACTAGGTCCACTCGCCAAGTCAAGTTTATTGTCAGTCTCCCCATGTGGACAGGGGACTTCTGGGTGGGATGAGATGAAACGTGCCACTTTTCCTCTTATCAGACACCACTATCCTTATGGGGACCAAAAAAAACTGATTCCCATTCAAAATCCTATTTACCCTAACCCCTAAGCTTAAAATTGCCATTGTCCTTGTGGGGGCCGGCGAAATGTCCCCAATTTTCATTGTTTCACTATCCTTATGAGGACTTCTGGTCCCAAAATGGATATTAAAACCAAACACACACACACACCATCTTGCCAGACTTGTCCCTGCTAATAATAATAATACAATTCTATTGTGTTATTGATTGTACATTTGTTTATTCCATGTATCATGGCCAGGTCGCAGTTATAAATGAGAACTAGCCTACCTGGTTATATAAAGGTAAAATTAAATAAATAAAACAAATAATAAGTTACGTGACAGGACGTGTGTTCCTCCCGCACTGCTAGGAGATTCCGCCTGGGTTCTGAACAGCCCAATTACCAGGGAAACAAGCAGGCTTCCCTGTAGTAAAGCATGGTTACCCTCACTTTCTCACCTCCTCTTCCCTGTTCCCCACGCATCAGGCAGCCAGCAGCTCTGCGCCCAGGCTCACACGCAGGACTCCTGACAGCCATTCAGCTATTAGCACTACGCAGCTTTGAAGAGCCCGCTTTCACCTTCACTAGTTCTTTATTTATTTATTTCTCATAATCTGCTTTTCTCCCCATTGAATTTACTCTGTTGCTGTTTTACTCACTAAGTGGAGCGGAAGGCTGAGACAGAAAAAGAATGTGTGATGCCTGCGAAGCCAGTGAGCGAGGTAGACGGTGGTAGTTTGATCAAGAGTGGCACTACCTAGATGGGACTATGTAGTAAAAACATAGCTACAGCCAGGTCATTAATACTGTATGAAACATTGAATTGAATTCAGATGATTAACATACCATCTACGTACCTACCAAGCTCCTGCCTAGGTGCCTACAATAACTCTCGGGGGGCCTTTTTGTCAGTGCCACTGAAATGGGTTGTGACCTTCATCTTGGTTCACCGTCCAGTGAGGGAAAAACAGAGAAGACAAGTAACACACTGACTGCACTGTATTTGAGGGTATGGGCCTTAATAGGTGGCAGTGCACAAGGCCTTCCAATGTTTTGACAGTGACGTCCATTAAAAGACTGAGCTGAGAGTATCTCACTGCTAGGGTCCTGATAGCTGTCTGTTTGAATGAGCCACAGCACAGTGGCCCCTACACACTGCTGCCACTACTCTATTCCTCAGAGGATGTTCCACAAGCTCTTCCTTCTTGTGCTTTGTGTGTGTGTGTGTTTGTCTATCTAATTTCCTTTTTATGGACATTCATTGTGGGAGTATTAAATAGTTTGAAGAGATGCCGGTCATCAGATGGTGTTGATGATAATGTTTGATGTTATCAGAGGTGACCCCTGACCCTGTCTCCTGTCTCTACCCAGAATGCCCAGCAGTCTGGTCGGAGGAAGGAAAACATCCCCAGAGGTCTAAACCGAGTCAACACAGGTTTTTATAAAAAATGAAATAAACACACGGATGAGACAGAAACGCAGAGATAATGGGAAAAGACAACACACGGATGAGACAGAAACGCAGAGATAATGGGAGAAGACAACACACGGATGAGACAGAAACGCAGAAATAATGGGAGAAGACAACACACGGATGAGACAGAAACGCAGAGATAATGGGAAAAGACAACACACGAATGAGACAGAAACGCAGAGATAATGGGAGAAGACAACACACGGATGAGACAGAAACGCAGAAATAATGGGAGAAGACAACACACGGATGAGACAGAAACGCAGAGATAATGGGAGAAGACAACACACGGATGAGACAGAAACGCAGAGATAATGGGAGAAGACAACACACGGATGAGACAGAAACGCAGAGATAATGGGAGAAGACAACACACGGATGAGACAGAAACGTAGAGATAATGGGAAAAGACAACACACGGATGAGACAGAAACGCAGAGATAATGGGAAAAGACAACACACGGATGAGACAGAAACGCAGAGATAATGGGAAAAGACAACACACGGATGAGACAGAAACGCAGAGATAATGGGAGAAGACAACACACGGATGAGACAGAAACGCAGAGATAATGGGAGAAGACAACACACGGATGAGACAGAAACGCAGAGATAATGGGAAAAGACAACACACGGATGAGACAGAAACGCAGAGATAATGGGAAAAGACAACACACGGATGAGACAGAAGCGCAGAGATAATGGGAAAAGACAACACACGGATGAGACAGAAACGCAGAGATAATGGGAGAAGACAACACACGGATGAGACAGAAACGCAGAGATAATGGGAAAAGACAACACACGGATGAGACAGAAGCGCAGAGATAATGGGAAAAGACAACACACGGATGAGACAGAAACGCAGAGATAATGGGAGAAGACAACACACGGATGAGACAGAAACGCAGAGATAATGGGAGAAGACAACACACGGATGAGACAGAAACGCAGAGATAATGGGAAAAGACAACACACGGATGAGACAGAAGCGCAGAGATAATGGGAAAAGACAACACACGGATGAGACAGAAACGCAGAGATAATGGGAGAAGACAACACACGGATGAGACAGAAACGCAGAGATAATGGGAAAAGACAACACACGGATGAGACAGAAACGCAGAGATAATGGGAAAAGACAACACACAGATGAGACAGAAACGCAGAGATAATGGGAGAAGACAACACACGGATGAGACAGAAACGCAGAGATAATGGGAGAAGAAAACACACGGATGAGACAGAAACGCAGAGATAATGGGAGAAGACAACACACGGATGAGACAGAAACGCAGAGATAATGGGAAAAGACAACACACGGATGAGACAGAAACGCAGAGATAATGGGAGAAGACAACACACGGATGAGACAGAAACGCAGAGATAATGGGAAAAGACAACACACAGATGAGACAGAAATGCAGAGATAATGGGAGAAGACAACACACGGATGAGACAGAAACGCAGAGATAATGGGAGAAGACAACACACGGATGAGACAGAAACGCAGAGATAATGGGAGAAGACAACACACGGATGAGACAGA
Source organism: Oncorhynchus clarkii lewisi (assembly GCF_045791955.1). Taxonomy (NCBI): domain Eukaryota; kingdom Metazoa; phylum Chordata; class Actinopteri; order Salmoniformes; family Salmonidae; genus Oncorhynchus; species Oncorhynchus clarkii. The sequence continues at coordinate 14,579,824 of NC_092152.1, forward strand.
AACGCAGAGATAATGGGAAAAGACAACACACGAATGAGACAGAAACGCAGAGATAATGGGAGAAGACAACACACGGATGAGACAGAAACGCAGAAATAATGGGAGAAGACAACACACGGATGAGACAGAAACGCAGAGATAATGGGAGAAGACAACACACGGATGAGACAGAAACGCAGAGATAATGGGAGAAGACAACACACGGATGAGACAGAAACGCAGAGATAATGGGAAAAGACAACACACGGATGAGACAGAAACGCAGAGATAATGGGAGAAGACAACACACGGATGAGACAGAAACGCAGAGATAATGGGAGAAGACAACACACGGATGAGACAGAAACGCAGAGATAATGGGAAAAGACAACACACGGATGAGACAGAAACGCAGAGATAATGGGAAAAGACAACACACGGATGAGACAGAAACGCAGAGATAATGGGAGAAGACAACACACGGATGAGACAGAAACGCAGAGATAATGGGAAAAGACAACACACGGATGAGACAGAAACGCAGAGATAATGGGAAAAGACAACACACGGATGAGACAGAAGCGCAGAGATAATGGGAAAAGACAACACACGGATGAGACAGAAACGCAGAGATAATGGGAAAAGACAACACACGGATGAGACAGAAACGCAGAGATAATGGGAGAAGACAACACACGGATGAGACAGAAACGCAGGAATAATGGGAGAAGACAACACACGGATGAGACAGAAACGCAGAGATAATGGGAGAAGACAACACACGGATGAGACAGAAACGCAGAGATAATGGGAGAAGACAACACACGGATGAGACAGAAACGCAGAGATAATGGGAAAAGACAACACACGGATGAGACAGAAACGCAGAGATAATGGGAGAAGACAACACACGGATGAGACAGAAACGCAGAGATAATGGGAAAAGACAACACACGGTGCACATTCATCGTCAGATCTCCAGTTTAAAATATTAAACACAGAAATTAGTGCCGCCCTGTAAAGATGAGTGACTGTGTGAGGAACTTCCATAAATTAGGGGTTTGGCACTCTGTGCTCATATCCCCTCCCCCCAGAAATTCTCTGCACCAGAGACGGGGTGGGGAGATGGAGAGGAGGGCAGGCACACAGACACACGCACACACACACATGCACACACACACACAGACACACACATGCACACACACAGACACACGCACGCACGCACACACACACAGATTTCATGTTGCTTTCCTATGAGCTATTTTTCTGTGCTGCATATCTTCATCCACGGCCACTTGGATCTCCCTTCTAGCAGCTGAAAGGGGCTGAGGGCTTAGGAAGGTTGTTTTCCCTCCTAAAACTATTGTCCTGTGTCCCCTGACTAGACTATTGAGTTGCCTGGGTACCACTAACATAACATGTATTCAGAGCAGACAGACAAGGAATAACATTAAAACGTGACATATTGTGCCTCTGTTCCCTGTTAGAATGCTCAATCACATTTTTTACCTTTATTTAACTAGACAAGGCAGTTACGTCGCTATCCAGTGACCACCATCTTGTGGTCCACTTTAAGGCACATCGGGGGTTTGTGGTATATGGTCGATATACCACGGCTAAGGATTGTTCTTAGGCGCGACACAAACCCCCGAGGTGCCTTATTGTTATTAGAAACTGGTTACCAACATAAATCAGTGTACAAGTACTGTACATCAGTGTACAAGTACTGTATTTCTGCGTCATACCTGTGGTATATTGTCTAGTATACACAGCTAAAATGCTGTTTCAGCCAATCAGTATCCAGGACCCAAACTACCTAAAGCCTAATTTGTTTATTTTAAATGCTCTGTTTTTCAACCTCCATGGCCAGCCAGGGTTTGTAGTTTCATACAGTAGGATATTTCCATTCAAGCCCATGTTAGTGTGAGAGAGAGATTCTACATTAAAACAATGGATTAAATGAATACTGTGTATAGCTTTCTAGCACCATTCTGACAAATAGCATTGTTATTAGAACCATTGCCGGCAGGTTTTTTAACCAGCTCACCAGCCGACACGCAGTACTGCTACACAGTACAGCTACACAGAGAAAGTGGACACATACATCGAACTTTTCTATTAAAGAGTGAAATGGGGGATTGTTAGAGGGATTTATAGAAAAGGACAGGTGGATTTATCTTTTCCATGCTTTTGTAAATGCTGAGCATGCAATTACCCCTAATAATGGTGGAGTTGTGTCCAAATTGGAGCCATTAAAGTGATTTAACAGTGCGTGGATTGGGCTTGGCATTTGCGAAGATGTGTACACATGGGGAGCTGTGGAATGGGTGTTTAATCACAGCGTTTTAGAGGCCGTAATGGTGGAACACAAAGTGTAGAACGCTGACCTGCCACAGTGCAGAACAACTCATTAAGGCCAACTTGGACTTCACTCTCTATGGCATACAGTAGGATTTGCAGCTTTTTTTTGTGTGTTCTTTATTTTAATTTCTCTGAATTATTTGTCCAATGTTATCTTTATTGTAAATAATGTATTTTCCATTAAACAAATGTGATCTTATTTATCTGATTTCTTTAAGTGTATTATTGGAAGGAGGCTAGTGCATATGAGGGAGAAGTTGCATTGGAAACTGTGTTTCTGTCAGACATCTGGTCTCCAGTGTGTTGCACACTGTGCGGCGTGAGAGTATTGGTACGGACTAGTAACTCCGAGAGGAATGTGCCTTTTGGGTCACGGTACTGTTCTGGGAGGCTCCAAGACCGGATCCAATCCACCAGTCCCAGCTGTCCTGCAGAATTTCAGCCTATTCCAGTTTGAAGTAACACAATACAAACCTATTAACTGAACAGGAGCAGGATTCATTTTGGATTTCCTGTGTTTTTTTTTTCTTGTGGCGAGAGGGTACCCACCATAGAGGCGCTGGGTTTGTCTGACAAGAGGAGGTATTTTCTGAGAAGGTGCTGGGGCATGATACAGTTAGGGCCACTGAGCACTGGAGATCTGAAACGTGCTGCCCCAACAACACAAGCTACCCTCTGCTTTGTGGCTTACCTCTGCATTATGGCACACAAAAAACTAATAATGAATCATTGCTGTTCCTTGTCCAGATGTTGTCGAAGCTACAGATAAACAGCCTCTATATCTCCGCTGTCCCACCCTTCAACTTATTTGTCAGGTGGGAATCACGTTTAATGTGTCTAATGCAGCCTCAAGGACACCTCTGGGAAGAAAGGAACTCTTCAAGTTGAAAGCGTTGAGCATTTTCCAAATTTCGCTGTGCCTTGAAATACAGCAAGCCTTTTCCTCTTCACTCCTGCCTGTCCCTCAGTCTGCCCTCTCCTCCCTCTCCTCTCCTCCCTATTTCCCCATACCCTGCTCTATCTGCTCCATTGAAGCCTCTGAAGAGCCAGGCAGACGTCCTGGAGAGGGCTAGTAAAACGTTTATTAGTGGCTTTTCAGTCCTGTATTATACTGGCAAGCACAGAGGCACTCACGCTTGGCCTTTAACTTTCTTGTGAAGTTCAGCCATACATGAAGAGGGGCTACTGGTCCTCTAATGTATTCCTGATTTAATATTGTATCAAAAAGAGAGCAGGGGAGGAGGGAAAGGGAAGAGGAGGGGGGGGGTGGAAAATGTAAATAGAAGCCTTAAGAGGCTTTTGTGGCCGGGTGTTGTAGTTTGCTGATTAAATATCACGTGGTACATTGGTAATGCCCAGTGGAGCGTTTGAACCCTGGATGTGTGAAGAATCCTGTTGGAGCCTTTGTGCTTGGGCTGTGTACCATAACTTCCTCCAGTGGAACAATACGGGACAGGAAGAGGCTCTTCTCACACTTACCCATTTATTAACTTTGTGGGGCTCTTGTTTAAGTGGAAAATCACTCCGTCCAATAAAGGAGGAGAAGAAAGAGCCCAATTCACCATCGTTTTTTTTATTCCCGTTTTTCATGTCTTCTCTGAATCGCATTCTCATTGGAGGGTCGCCTTTTTTTTCGTCCGTTTTTTGTGGGGTCGTTGGGGAAATTTCTCCAGTGCGTTATTGGTGTGGGATAATGGACAGGACACACCCTAATTCAGGAATTTCTCTCTGTTTTTTCTTCTTTCTACTTCCTCTCTCTCTCCGTGGATACGGTGGTCCTGGCGAAGTTAAGACACTACAGAACAGAGCCTATAAGATGAACGTCAACGTGAAAGGTAGGTCTCCGGACCCCTCGCTCTCCCGCTGCCTTCACTTTAGTGCGTCGCAGAGCGATTAACATGGACATTTAGAATGAAGAATACAAGGAATGTGGTCATCACAAGTGTAACCTTTAGTTATAATGCGAAGGGTGTGTCTTGGAGGAACGGGGTGAGTTGGAGGCTAGATTTACAGCCGCTCTGCCAAGCGAATGCACGCCCTCTGATATTTTCAACTGCAGTTTTTTATACCCTCCCAGGGAAAATGACATAACAGTTGTCTTTCTTTTAAGTCCAATGCAATAGTTTATACAGATGAGGCGCAATTTGAATAGTTTTAATGTATTTTTTAACGGTCGTCTAAAGTGCTAAGTGGAAAAGGACATGGGACAAGATGAAAGGGTTGAAATGGCGAAGTGGTGAGTTTGAGTCTCTGGTGACATACTCTGATGACATGAAACGCAAACCGTGTCCCCATAATATGAGACCTCTGATCCACTGATCGTACAGTAGACATAGATTTAGACTTGCTTATTTAGATCAAGATCGATTGAAACTATTCCGACTGTTACGTTTTAATGTGTGTCTAGCTTTGGATGTAGTGAAATCATTAGAGTATCCCAGATGACTTGGTTTTCAAATGAAAAGGTGGCTGCTATTAGCTATGAAGCTATTAGCAGTATGATGTGTGAATGTGATTAATGGTTTTCTTAGGGGTTGTCCTCCATTTCACTCATAATGCATTCTTTATTTATTAAAAAAAATGGACCCCCCTTTTTCTCCCCAATTTTGATCTTTTCTCATTGCTGCAACTTCCCAACAGGCTTGGGAGGTGAAGATCAAGTCATGCGTTCTCCGAAACATGACCCACCAAACTGCGCTTCTTAACACTCGCCCGCTTAACCCGGAAGCCAGCCGCACCAATATGTCGGAGGAAACACCGTTTACCTGATGACCGAGGTCAGCCTGCAGGCCCCCGGCCTGCCACAAGGAGTCGCTAAACCACGATGAGCCAAGACCTCCCGGCCAAACCCTCCCCTAACCTGTGGGACTCCCAATCACAGCCGGTTGTGATACAGCCCAGGACCAAACCAGGATCTGTAGTGACACCTCTAGCACTGAGATGCAGTGACCGGTGCAGTGACCGGTGCTTCATTTGTTCTTTGTGTGTGTGTGTGTGTGTGTGTGTGTGTGTGTGTGTGTGTGTGTGTGTGTGTGTGTGTGTGCATGTGTGCCTGCATGTGTGGTTGTACGTGTGTGTTACTCCTCAGACCATGCAGGCTGGACGCCCCTGCAGGCTGGACGCCCCCTGCAGAGGCGTGTACACAGAGGCGTGTAACCATGGCAGCAGTGCAGGAGGCCCTGCTGTCCCTCACCTGAACGGCCAGGTAGGCGGAGTCAGTCTGCTACACGATGCTCTGTGGACACACAGACATCGACAAGATGCTCCAGCATGCAGGTCAGTACACACACACATACACACAGATTAACAAATGCATGCACACACAAAGATATTGGTACAAGTTTGAGGGGTATTTGGACCACTATGGTACTTGGAAAAGGAACCATTGAAATTGACACTGGGCCTTAGAGGCCTAACAGTCCTTTGCCCACAGTCTCAAATCTGAATCATCTCTGCATCTCTACAGTCCACCCCCCCCCCCCACCATCTTCTTCGTCCCTGCTTCTCTCTTCCTTTCTGTGCTCTGTCGCAACGTATCACCTATCCTCTCATAAGATGTCTGTTAATGTATTTCTGAAGAGATTACAGTTGTCAGGTTCTGCCGCTTGCAAAATTCATACACTGGTTTGGTGGGAAACATGTCACAACATAAATACTTTGTCTCTGTGTGTTTGCTTGCCACATGCAATCACTGACCGGGAGCTTTGAAGTGAGTGTGACGTGTGTCAAAACGAATTGGGGGAAGGGTGTGTTGGTGGCATAGCTGTGTGTATGGTAGTGGTGGTGGGGGGAGGGTATAGATGTGTGTGTGTGTATGGTAGTGGGGGTAGGGGGGTAGCTGTGTGTGTGTGTGTATGGTAGTGGTGGTGTGGGGGAAGATATAGATATGTGTTTGTAAGGTAGTGGTGGTGGGGTGGAGGGGTGGATAGATGTGTGTGTGTATGGTAGTGGGGGTGGGGGGGGGGGGGGGTATAGATGTGTATGAGGGTGGTGTGTATGTGTGTGGGGAGATGTATATGTGTGTTTGTGTGTGTGTGGGGAGATGTATATGTGTGTTTGTGTGTGTGTGGGGGGGATGTATATGTGTGTGTGTGTGTGTGTGTGTGTGTGTGTGTGTGTGTGTGTGTGTGTGTGTGTGGGGGGGGGGGGGGCTAGACAGCGAGACTTCCATGTATGCCGCCTCCACTTCCCTGCCTCACTCTCCACTTTGACTAATTATAGTTAATTTGATTTGGCTTTCCCATTAACACATGTACATATTCTGTCCTCAAAAATAAATGAGATTGGGATTGTTTCGTCCCGGTGAGAAAACGAAGGAGTGACAGGAGAAAAGGAGCAAATTAAAGGGGTCAGAGGAAGAGACTGTTTGCAAAATTAGAAAAAAGTGTGTGTGTGTGACTGTCTGTGTGTGTAGTGCGTGCGTGCAAGCAAGCTGCCTGGGCTGCACCAGTCACTGCAGACCCCTTCTGTCTAGGACTCAGCACGCTCTGTCTAGGACTCAGCTCGCTCTGTCTAGGACTCAGCACGCTCTGTCTAGGACTCAGCACGCTCTGTCTAGGACTCAGCACGCTCTGTCTAGGACTCAGCACGCTCTGTCTAGGACTCAGCACATTCTGTCTAGGACTCAGCTCGCTCTGTCTAGGACTCAGCAAGCTCTGTCTAGGACTCAGCTCGCTCTGTCTAGGACTCAGCTCGCTCTGTCTAGGACTCAGCAAGCTCTGTCTAGGACTCAGCACGCTCTGTCTAGGACTCAGCTCGCTCTGTCTAGGACTCTGCACGCTCTGTCTAGGACTCAGCACGCTCTGTCTAGGACTCAGCTCGCTCTGTCTAGGACTGTCTAGGACTCAGAATGCTCGGTACTGCCCTCTAGTCCACAGATGGAGCGATGGAGGGAGCCACGACTGCTGGAGACACGCAGCTCACTTTCCCTCTTTCTTTCACTTAGTTTCTATTTCTTGGCGTTGTGACAGGAGATAGTGAGGAGAGCTGAGTAGATAGAGGTAGTGGATCTAGCTGGGTAGATAAGGGTAGTGGATCTAGCTGAGTAGTTAGAGGTAGTGGATCTAGCTGGGTAGATAGAGGTAGTGGATCTAGCTGGGTAGATATTGATAGTGGATCTAGCTGGGTAGATAGAGGGAGTGGATCTAGCTTAGTAGATAGAGATAGTGGATCTAGCTGGGTGGGTAGATAGAAATAGTGGATCTAGCTGGGTAGATAGAGATAGTGGATCTAGCTGGATAGATAGAGGGAGTGGATCTAGCTGGGTAGATAGAGATAGTGGATCTAGCTGGGTAGATAGAGGTAGTGGATCTAGCTGGGTAGATAGAGATAGTGGATCTAGCTGGGTAGATGGAGGTAGTGGATCTAGCTGGGTAGATAGAGGTAGTGGAGTTCGCTGGGTAGATAGAGGTAGTGGATCTAGCTGGGTAGATAGAGGTAGTGGAGTTAGCTGGGTAGATAGAGGTAGTGGAGCTAGCTGGGTAGATAGTGATAGTGGATCTAGCTGGGTAGATAGAGGGAGTGGATCTAGCTTAGTAGATAGAGATAGTGGATCTAGCTGGGTGGGTAGATAGAAATAGTGGATCTAGCTGGGTAGATAGAGATAGTGGATCTAGCTGGGTAGATAGTGATAGTGGATCTAGCTGGATAGATAGAGGGAGATAGAGAGCTAGCTGGGTAGATAGAGATAGTGGATCTAGCTGGGTAGCTAGAGGTAGTGGATCTAGCTGGGTAGATAGAGATAGTGGATCTAGCTGGGTAGATATAGTTAGTGAATCTAGCTGGGTGGGTAGATAGAGATAGTGGATCTAGCTGGGTGGGTAGATAGAGATAGTGGATCTAGCTGGGTAGATAGAGATAGTGGATCTAGCTGGGTGGGTAGATAGAGATAGTGGATCTAGCTGGGTAGATAGAGGTAGTGGATCTAGCTGGGCAGATAGAGATAGTGGATCTAGCTGGGTAGATAGAGGTAGTGGATCTAGCTGGGTAGATAGAGGTAGTGGATCTAGCTGGGTAGATAGAGGTAGTGGAGTTAGCTGGGTAGATAGAGGTAGTGGATCTAGCTGGGTAGATAGAGATAGTGGATCTAGTTGGGTAGATAGAGGTAGTGGATCTAGCTGGGTAGATAGAGATAGTGGATCTAGTTGGGTAGATAGAGATAGTGGATCTAGTTGGGTAGATAGAGGTAGTGGATCTAGCTGGGTAGATAGAGGTAGTGGATCTAGCTGGGTAGATAGAGGTAGTGGATCTAGCTGGGTAGATAGAGATAGTGGATCTAGCTGGGTAGATAGAGTTAGTGGATCTAGCTGGGTGGGTAGATAGAGATAGTGGATCTAGCTGGGTAGATAGAGATAGTGGATCTAGTTGGGTAGATAGAGGTAGTGGATCTAGCTGGGTAGATAGAGGTAGTGGATCTAGCTGGGTAGATAGAGGTAATGGATCTAGCTGGGTAGATAGAGATAGTGGATCTAGCTGGGTAGATAGAGGGAGTGGATCTAGCTTAGTAGATAGAGATAGTGGATCTAGCTGGGTGGGTAGATAGAAATAGTGGATCTAGCTGGGTAGATAGAGATAGTGGATCTAGCTGGGTAGATAGTGATAGTGGATCTAGCTGGATAGATAGAGGGAGATAGAGAGCTAGCTGGGTAGATAGAGATAGTGGATCTAGCTGGGTAGCTAGAGGTAGTGGATCTAGCTGGGTAGATAGAGATAGTGGATCTAGCTGGGTAGATATAGTTAGTGAATCTAGCTGGGTGGGTAGATAGAGATAGTGGATCTAGCTGGGTGGGTAGATAGAGATAGTGGATCTAGCTGGGTAGATAGAGATAGTGGATCTAGCTGGGTGGGTAGATAGAGATAGTGGATCTAGCTGGGTAGATAGAGGTAGTGGATCTAGCTGGGTAGATAGAGGTAGTGGAGTTAGCTGGGTAGATAGAGGTAGTGGATCTAGCTGGGTAGATAGAGATAGTGGATCTAGTTGGATAGATAGAGGTAGTGGATCTAGCTGGGTAGATAGAGATAGTGGATCTAGTTGGGTAGATAGAGATAGTGGATCTAGTTGGGTAGATAGAGGTAGTGGATCTAGCTGGGTAGATAGAGGTAGTGGATCTAGCCGGGTAGATAGAGGTAGTGGATCTAGCTGGGTAGATAGAGATAGTGGATCTAGCTGGGTAGATAGAGTTAGTGGATCTAGCTGGGTGGGTAGATAGAGATAGTGGATCTAGCTGGGTAGATAGAGATAGTGGATCTAGTTGGGTAGATAGAGGTAGTGGATCTAGCTGGGTAGATAGAGGTAGTGGATCTAGCTGGGTAGATAGAGGTAATGGATCTAGCTGGGTAGATAGAGATAGTGGATCTAGCTGGGTAGATAGAGTTAGTGGATCTAGCTGGGTGGGTAGATAGAGATAGTGGATCTAGCTGGGTAGATAGAGATAGTGGATCTAGCTGGGCAGATAGAGATAGTGGATCTAGCTGGGTAGATAGAGATAGTGGATCTAGCTGGGTGGGTAGATAGAGATAGTGGATCTAGCTGGGTAGATAGAGGTAGTGGATCTAGCTGAGCAGATAGAGATAGTGGATCTAGCTGGGTAGATAGAGATAGTGGATCTAGCTGGGTAGATAGAGGTAGTGGATCTAGCTGGGTAGATAGAGGTAGTGGATCTAGCTGGGTAGATAGAGGTAGTGGATCTAGTTGGGTAGATAGAGATAGTGGATCTAGTTGGGTAGATAGAGGTAGTGGATCTAGCTGGGTAGATAGAGGTAGTGGATCTAGCTGGGTAGATAGAGGTAGTGGATCTAGCTGGGTAGATAGAGGTAGTGGAGTTAGCTGGATAGATAGAGGTAGTGGATCTAGCTGGGTAGATAGAGGTAGTGGAGTTAGCTGGGTAGATAGAGGTAGTGGATCTAGCTGAGTAGATAGAGTTAGTGCATCTAGCTGGGTAGATAGAGATAGTGGATCTAGCTGGGTAGATAGAGGTAGTGGATCTAGCTGGGTAGATAGAGATAGTGGATCTAGCTGGGTGGGTAGATAGAGATAGTGGATCTAGCTGGGTAGATAGTGGTAGTTGATCTAGCTGGGTAGATAGAGGTAGTGGATCTAGCTGGGCAGATAGAGATAGTGGATCTAGCTGGGTAGATAGAGATAGTGGATCTAGCTGGGTAGATAGAGGTAGTGGATCTAGCTGGGTAGATGAGGTAGTGGAGTTAGTTGGGTAGATAGAGGTAGTGGAGCTAGCTGGGTAGATAGAGATAGTGGATCTAGTTGGGTAGATAGAGGTAGTGGATCTAGCTGGGTAGATAGAGATAGTGGATCTAGTTGGGTAGATAGAGATAGTGGATCTAGTTGGGTAGATAGAGATAGTGGATCTAGTTGGGTAGATAGAGGTAGTGGATCTAGCTGGGTAGATAGAGGTAGTGGATCTAGCTGGGTAGATAGAGGTAGTGGAGTTAGCTGGGTAGATAGAGGTAGTGGATCTAGCTGGGTAGGTCATGTTGTTCTTCCAATTACCATCTCTGGTAAACACACAGTGAAAGTGTATTTGTCACATGCACAGGATACAGAAGGTGTAAATGGTACAGTGAAATGGTTACTTGAATAGTGGAGTCTTTTGTTTAGGTAATTCACCATAATCCCAACTCAAAAACATTACTACCCTGCATGAATCTGCAGGTAGCTAAAGCTAACTAACTAATTTCAATGTTAGCTAGTGTCAATGATTAGTTATTGGAGAAACAAGACCAAGATGAGACTCTGGACAAGGCGGATACGGTATATTTGAGGCTTTTAATCGAGCATAGTGATAGCTGGCAAACGTGCAGCACGGCCCTTATCGTCCAACTCTTAGGGAGCTTTCGGAAAAAGAGAGCGTAACACATATTTGGGCAGTACATTTATACATTGAAATGACGTAGGTAGATTCTAGTAGTCCTGGCTCCTGGTTGGTTGTTCGTAGGTGATAGACAGTCCTCTCCAGCCTGTTGTCAGTATCCCATTGGTTCTTGACAGAGTTCTTTGTCTTTGTAGCCCATCCCAAAGGGTTTTGAGCAGTGTATATTCATAGGTTATCAGTGTGTTTAACAACAGTCAGTGAATGCGTCATTACATGTTTTAATATGTTATTACAACACCCCCTCTTCACGTCTATTAGACGTGACAAAAACTAAAAGTAAGAAAAATAGAATAGGAAATTTTAGGAAATTTGTAGTCCCCCTCTTCACGTCTCCAAAGAGACGTGAAAATTACTCATATGTGCATGTTTCAAACTCCACCAGAGGATCCTCCTGTTGTAGGAGGGGGAACATCAGTGCAGGGTCATTATTTGGTGCAATAGCAGAAGTAATACCTCGAGAAAGCAGGGAGCGGGCACATGGGATGCAACAACAGCCACAGAGGGTTAATATTGCAACAAACACAGAGATAGAGACCAGAATAGAAGAGACCAGGACCTTATATTTACCAAATGCATCCATCCAGGAGTCCCACGTGCTGGTATCAACCCCAGAGTGGGATTTCATTTTACCATTCAGGGTACGTAGTCCTTCTAACGCAACAGTGAGACTGCCATCCGAGGCTGTGTTATTGGGGATAAATGTGCAACATTGCTCCCCAAACATAAAACATATCCCACCCTTCTCAGCCAGCAACATGTCAACGGCAATGCGATTTTGAAAAGCCATAAGGGAGGTAGCCGCCAGTTGACCATGTACGGCCTCAAAACCTTGTTGAGTCCAGTTCCCTAATTTTTGGACATTGAAATGTATATAGTTAATGCGGTCAACATTTTTATTCACAGTGCACCACCAGCAGAGAGATGATTCAAAACCTGCGGCGACCTGGTCCACCAGCTTGTACTCATCAGGGAACCCCCTAGGAACACCTATAGCATCAATATATGTGGGATCCCCAACAGTCAGGGCTGCTTCCCGCTTGGTTCTGGTAGGCAGAAACTGTGGGTCCACAGCCTGTATCCGGGTCACCAAATCACCCACACCTATAGGGTAAACAGAGATAGGCAGTAGAAGTGTTACAAGCGCACAAGTACCCGTAGCCTTATTGGGAGGTCTGTCAAAAAGCAGAGGTCCCCCACACCACCACCAGATGTCAGCCCTGATCACTGGCTTAAAAACACCAACTACTACGATAGTATTTGTACACCAACCAACAGGGAGCAAACCTAACTGTAGTATACCCCCTGTCATGTTAATACAGGAGAATTCGGCCCTGGCAACATCAGAGGAAAATACTGGTGCCCTGTCCGTAGCGGAGACAACAGGGTAAACTGCATCCCACAAGAAACAATTACCAGTCGGATTGTCTTGGTCCATAAGGGGCATTAAACATCCGATCTCGACAGTAGCCGGGACAATGCGGAGCAATGGTCGGGCACCCATGCAAACTACACAACTAGTGGGGGTTGTATTGGCTGCTTGTTCGGTCAATAATAGCCAATTGTTAGACAAACCTGAGATACCTGTAGCAACCCGAATGTTCTCATCCGGGGTAGGGGTGGTGACCACTAAAACAGCAGAACCCCACCCATCCCTGTGCTGGGGCAGGGTATGTGGCTTTGCCATATCGTCACGCACCGTCACAGAAGTAGGCTGTGGTTCTGGCGTAACACAGATATATAGTGTGAAATGGACTTCAGCCCTGTCGGTATCTACATATGGGGCCAACGTAAAAACCTGACACCCCATAGTGGTCCCCGGTCGTACAATCAGCTTTAGTTGAAAACCAGTGCGTGAAAATGTAAGCCGTTTGCGCCAGGCAAGAACAACCCGTCCCTTGGAATAGCTGGACCAGTCATGCCCCGTTTCTGCCACCAAGTTTTTCCAAGACCACTCACCATATCCCCCTTTGGTTATATACCAGTTAAAACTGGAATAGGTCCAGGCAGGTAGCCCCAAACTATTTTGCGCATGACCCAAAAGGCCCCAAGGCAGGTAAACAGTGGTGGTGGCATTGAAAGGCAAACACAAGGTGGTGCTCTTCAACTCCTGGGGGGTGCACTTAGTGACCCCCACCTCACGCCTAGAAACGGTATGGTCTTGTGGTAGATAAAAGGGAAAAGAGAGAGAGTTAGTTTCACCTGGCAGAGTAGAATTCAGTGTGTGAGTCTGTAGTGGGTGCATCTGTTGGTTTATAAGCCATGTGAGTGTACATACAGTGACTCCTCCCATGAGAAGAAAAATAACAAACAGGGGTCCGGAGATCCCCAACCGCTCCCAAGGAGTACGGTGTGACTTAGTCAGTGAATATGGGGCTGAACCTCCCATTTTCCCTGACTAAGGAGGTGCAAGATTTGGGGCCGAATGTAGACCACTTAGGTCGGTTCTGACTTCCGTCAGTGTGCGGGAAGGGGTTGGAGCTGGTGTACAATGTGTGAGGTGGTGCCAAGGTGCGCCCAATTTACCTTTGACCTGGACTGAGTGTGAAGTAACCTCCTTCACTTCGTACGGACCAGTCCACCTGGGTTCCAGCCACTTTCTCTTGTGGACCTTCACCCTTACCCAGTCTCCGACCTTTACCTTCAGTGGCACTGGTTCCAGCGGCAGTTCTCCCTCCTGGACCTTTCGAACCTGGGCAGAGAGAGCTGCAGAAAGTTTCGTCAGTTCTCTTACATAGTTAGACATAGAAATTTGTTGCACATCAAGAGCGGGCATATGACCTCCCTCCCTTGGTGGGCCAGGCATGACTCTACCAGTCATTATCTCATGAGGAGAGAGATGGGTGCCTGACCCTGGTGAGGCTCTCATGGCCATCAACGCCAGGGGCAGGGCTTCGACCCACTTCAACTTCGACCCGGCACATACCTTAGCTATTTTGGACTTAAGCGTTTGATTCCCGCGTTCCACGAGACCTTGGGACTGTGGCCGATAGACAGACCCAAATTTGTGTGTGATGCCAAATCGCTCCTCCACCTTTCGCAGGTGCTGATTGCTGAAGTGGGAACCATTGTCGGAACGGATTTGACGCGGAACCCCATACCTGGGTATGAGTTCAGTTTGTAGCCATTTAATGACTGACCTCGCATCCTCTCTTGCCGTTGGGATTGCCTCTACCCATTTGGAAAACCTATCCACCATCACTAATAGATATCGTTTCCCATTGACCACATTATCCGCCCCCATGTCTGTGTAATCTATGCTAATGTCCTGAAAACATGCATTAGGTACTGGGTATGAGCCCATTGGAGTTTGGTATGGTTTCTTAGGATTGTAGCTACCACAAATGCTGCACTCGTCACAAAATAAGTCTGTCATATCTTTCATGTGAGGGTGCCACCAGATGTGAGACACCTTCTGTAAAGTCCTTAGTTTGCCTTCGTGGGTGGGCCCATGAGCTTCCCGTAGTAGTTCTGGGCATAGATTTGCGGGAGCTACCAATCTGCCGTCATGGCATCTCCACAGTCCATCCTGTCCTTTGGTAGCCCCCTTTTGTCCCCAAACTGAATGTTCATATGGTCCTGCCGAGATCTGGAGTTCTTGTATGTGTTGTTCTGTTAGTTCAGTCTGGGGTGGTTGGGTCTGCAGCACCATTTGTCTTGGAGTGTATCCACCAGCTTTCTTGGCTGCTTTGTCAGCTGCATCATTCCGCTCGCTGACTCTGTTTTTCATGTTTTTGATGTCCTTTACACTTCATGATGGCCACCTTTTTGGGTAGGGAAACGGATGTAATTAGTTTCTCCATCTGTGTCTTGTGTTTAATTGGAAGGTTCCCTGTGGTGGTGAAGTTGCGCCTCACCCATTGTGGTCCATCCGTATGAACTGCTCCATGGGCATATGCCGAGTCGGTGTAAATATTTACAATTTTTCCTTCAGCTCCTTTCAATGCTTGTGTCAAGCCTATGATTTCAGCCAATTGAGCTGATGCAGGTTGCGGAATGATCGCCGACTCCAGGGTCACGTGTGATCCATCCGGCAGCTGCTGCACCACTGCATATGCTGCTACGTTTCCATCTTCTCCTCTGTAACAGCATCCGTCTGTGTACAACCATAGGTCGGGGTTACAGAGTGGTTCATTCCCCAGGTCAGGTCTCAGTTTTAATTCTTGTGCAGCTCGTTCCGCACAGGAATGGGGCAGTCCTTCTTCCGCGTTGAGCGCGTCAGCCATGTTTTTTTCAGTGTTGACAAATGTGATGTGTGATTGTGTGCATTTGTTCTGAATTTTCGTTTTTCTTTCGGCGCTGAATGTGAATTCTTTGCTCATCAGATATGCCGCAATTCCGTGGTGGGTGTGGATTTCCAACGGATGGCACATTACCAGGTGGGCGGTTTTTTCAATGGCTTTTGCCACTGCAGCCATATACCTAGAACATGTGGTTTGTCCTACTTCAATGTGGTCCAGTTTCGAGGAGTGATACATCAGCACTCTCCTCTCCCCCTTTTGTTTCTGAAAAAGGATGGATGACGTAAATCCTTCCTTTTCCGAAACATCCAGATGGAATTTGTTTTTGTAGTCAGGTGCGGTTAAAGCTGCGGCCACTGAGAGATCCGTCTTCAAGAGTGAAAACGCCAATGATGCTTCAGGAGTCCATACCAGTGGTGAGTGTAGGTTTCTCGACCCCGCCTCACGCACCATTTCCCTCAAGGGCTCAGTTCTGCCAGTGAAGTCAGGGATGTGTGTGCGGCTGTAACCAGTCAGCCCAAGGAACGACAACATTCCTGACACTGTGATGGGGCGTGGATGATGGAGTATCGAGTCTCTGTGGCTTTTGGAGAGCCCTGCACCTTCCCCAGAGATTTCTCTGCCTAAAAAAAGGACAGTTCTGCGACAGGACTGGACCTTACTCTTCTTTACCTTGTATCCCTTGACTGCAAGGAAGTCTAGTAACGATTTTGTCATCTGTAGACAGAGATCCGAAGTGGGAGCCCCCAACAACAGGTCGTCTACATACTGGATCAGAATCACCCCCTTTGGAATTTTCAGCTCAGCCAGGTGAGTCTTGAGGATATGGTTAAAAATGCCAGGGGAGCATCTGTACCCCATTGGCAAGACGGAGTAAGTAAATTGCTGTCCTTCATAGGTGAATGCAAAAAGTGGTTGGGATGCTTCATCCAAAGGAATGCTGAAAAATGCATTAGCCAAGTCCACGACCGTGAAATACTGGTGTCTCGGTGACAAGTTGCTCAGAGTGATGTGAGGGTCAGGGACAGGCAGGTCTATAGGTGCAGTGACGTCATTCACTGCTCGGAAGTCTTGTACCATCCGGTATGTTTCTCCCCCTGCCTTCAGTACTGGTAGAATGGGTGTGTTCCATGGGGAGACAGTTCGATAAATCACCTGAGCCCCTAACAGCCCATAAATGGTTGGCATGATCCCATTGGTTTGTTCAGGCTTTAGACGATACTGAGTTCGGTATATTGGTATCTGGTTTGGATCCAATAGTGTAATGGAGACTGGGGCCACATGTAGCTTACCAACATCGAAAGGGGTGTGAGTCCATATCTTTTCATCTATGGTAGAGAGCAATGCTTCAGTAGACGGGTGGTCTGTGTATGGCTTGCCATGGTGTCTAGGCAGGGTCAGTCTTTCCGGTAGGCAGTGCTCTTCAGTATCGACTGTCATAAACCTCCACATTTCCTCCGTGATGGCTTTGTGTATCCCCGGTGTTTGGGTTGGTTCCCACTCCAGTTTTGATGCTCGCCTGATCATTTGGCCCAAGCTCCTGGCCTCGAAACCATTACCCACAGCTAGTGTGACATGGGGTGCTGACTCCTCCCCTAGAAGGAACCATGATTTCAGATAAGGTGATAATATGACTGGTGCTGCGACTACTTCCTGACCGCAGACGATGGTGCAACATCTGATGGATGGAGTGAGGTGCATCATGTTTTCATCCCAGTCGTCTGTGTATGGGTTGACGTCATCATCCGTTACATTGAGTGTGCAGTGAATCTCAGCCTGTGGGGTCTTGTATGGATGCAGTGCATAGATCTGTTGTTTCAGTTGGTTGAAGTGAAATTGGATTGCTGGAGTCCCTGGGCCTGTGTCCACACATTTCAGCCAATAGATTTCTTGTGTTGCCGACAGAACAGGGGATGGGATGAGGGGTAACATTAACATCCTGACAGGACGAGCAGGAGTGGAGGTAATGGGATCAATAGAAACCTCTACCCCCTTCTCAGTCAGATAGATGGAACATTTCAGCTTGCACAAGAGATCTCTCCCAAGGAGGTTGATTGGGCAATTTGGACAGTATAGGAACTGATGCCTCAGGTTTGATTGGCCCCATGTAAAGAGCAACGGAACGGTTTTGTTTTGTGCTTCGGGTGCCCCAGATACCCCCACCACCTGTATTGATTCCGAAGAGAGTGGTTGACGGGTTCTTATAGCAGAGTACGTACATCCAGTATCTACCAGGAATTCGTGGGTCACTCCTTCCACCTCACACATCACGGTGGGTTCTGTGTGAAGGGGAAAAACCTGACCCTCCCTCCCGTCCGGTGGTGGTGGGCATCTTCAGGACCAAGGGGCATAGTCGTGCGACATGCCCTGGAACGGAGGTGGTGGTTGCTGATTTGGGTCTGGAGTAGGGTGGTTGTATGCAGGTTGAAGGGGAACTCGTGGTTGATACATCATTGGGCGGACTCCTCTTCCTCTTGGTGAGTATCCTCTTCCCCTGTTTGCCATCCAGTGGTTTTGGGCCGCTGTCATTGGATATGGGCATTGTCGAGCCATATGTCCACCCTGCTTACAGTTATAACAGCTCGCCCATGGTGCAGTGTGACGTAGTTGCTGTCCCCCCAGCAACTGATAGCCTTGTGTAGGTGGTAGATAGTGTGGAGGTGGCGCCATGAGATGGGGCGTCTCCCGGTGTTGAAGAGGCAGGGAAATTCCCTGTGTGGGGGGGTGTTGTTTCTGTATCATTTGGGAAACAGTTTTCTCAATGATTTGTGTGATATCAGGATGTTCCTCCGAGATCATCTGTTTCTTGGGTTTCTCCCCCTTTTGGGCTTCTTTTATCTGAAGTTTCAGAAGTTGTACCTGTAGGGACTGAACTTGTGTATCCGCTCCACCCTTTTCCTTGTTAAATTGGGTGATGTGGTGATGCACATGGGAGTTAAACTGAGCTAACGGTAGCGCCATCAGCCCCACTGTGCCCCTTAGTTTTATACAGACTTCATTCTGGGTTCCGTTCACCACCATTTCCTTCCACATGCTGAGTGTGGTAGCAGTGTGATCATATGGGTCTTCATGAACGGTTCTCCATGTTGTCTTTGCTCTATCCAGGTAGGCTGCTGGTTGTTCCCCTGGATTGATGGTGAACGATGACAGGGTTGAGTGGTTTCGTTCGGTAGGGTATGCTCTTCTCAACTCAGCCCATAACTGAGTTCGGAATCGTTCTAGACCTAGTGCAGCTGGGCCCGTGGCCAGATCTGCGTCTCTTATGAGAGCCATCATGGTAGTATGGTCTGTAGCTCTAGCCAACAGGGCCTTCATGTCTCCCAGACAGAGGCGTAGGCCAGAGGTAAGAGTCTGTAGTTGGAGGAGCCATACAGAGGCACCCCCATGCAGACTGGGCAACTGTTCCATTAAAGTGGTGAGGTCTGTCATTTTCCAGGGTTGGTACTCTTCGTATTCTCCACCAGGAGTGGGCCTTAACGGCATTTGGAAACCTGTCCTTTCAGTCTCTCCATGTAGGGGATCCCAGTCCGCTCTGGATGAGACTCCCCTGCTTCTTAGTTCTGAGAGCCTTACGGACTGTCTGACAGGTTCGATCAGGTCCGTCACTTTTCCTAGCATCACCCCTTCCACATGGAATGTGCCCCCTCCTTGTTTCGCTTCATCTATCATAGTTCTGGCTTTGGCTAGTGAGTTCCGGGTGTCCCGATCCATTTCCTCCTCATCCAGTCCAGATTTATTTTCGCTTTCATCGTCTTTACTGGGGTGTTCTCTTGATGAAGCCCTGACGGAACATTTTCCTTGTGACACCCACGACCCTTGATCATCTTCTTTACCTCTGCGTCCGTACCACTCTGTGTTCGGAGTGGAGGAGAACTGAATAAGATCGTGGCCTTCTCTCTTTAGGAGGCCCGTTTGTGATTCACCTTCCCTTCCTTGTGGGTGGTTCAGCAGGGACCCACCTGGGCCTTGTAGTGCTGTGGGGCTTGAGCAATCGGGCCTTTCTTCACAGACGAGGTGGCCTTCTTGAATCCCCACAGTCATGTTCCCTTTTAGCTGTCCTCCCTGCACCATGAAGACCGGGGCCTGTATTGCTGCTGGTGTGGTGTGGGTTTTAAATGGGTTGTATGCGAATGGATTTTGTGAATAGGGAGGTGGCACTTCAATCTTCTCTTCCTGTGGCAGTGGCGGGTATAGAGAGAGCGGGGCCGATGGGGTGGTCACGGTGGGCGGTGGTGTGTTGTGGTCGTTGTTTGTGCCTTCTCTGACATCATCTGAGGCCCCAGCAAGCACCCCCATCATATCAGGTTTCTTTTGTGGGCGTGTCCTTTTAGTCTCCTCTATTGCCCATGTCCCTATTCTCAGCTCCGCCTCCGCTCTCTCTCTCTCCTTCGTTCCTTCCTTCTTGAAAAAATGGCTGCTATTTTTTTCTGCCTCACTCTCTCTCCCGTGCCTGACTGCCTCCTCTAATTCTCTTTCCATAGTGCTGAGTTGTTCCCTGGATGGGGCAACTCCACTAATGTAACCTGCCTGGGTCCATCTTAGCCTAATTTCCCCCCATATCTTCTTTATTGTTTTATATTCCTGTTTTCCTCCCGCCCTTTCCTGTATTTTCTGATCTAAATATTCATTGGAGTTTGGGAACGGTAGTTGAAGCCATATTGTCGATTCACTGTGTCTGGGTCCGATAAAAATTATGTAAAACAATTAAAAAATTAATAATAATAAAAAAAATATATATATATTTTTTTTTAAATAGAAAATAAAAATAAAAATAATAATATAAAATAAAATAAAACAACTAAATGTGCTAACACGACATTGCGCTATGGCCCTCAGCAACTATGTGCACTTAGCCCGTCACTTGGTCGAAACCAGCGATGTATCCCTGGTGCCCACACAGACTTATCTCTCGTGTTTCACCCTCGTGCACACAGAGCTTTGTAAAATTACTGGACTATAATATCGAAAAGGGATATTCGCGAGATAATCATGCGTCTAGGGTATTTTACTGGAGTAATTTTACAGGATCACACATTTCTACTGCCTGGCGAAATGTTAGTGTCCCAAACGCCTACTTTTGGGTCAATGTCAATGCATTCAGATGCCTTCTATAATATTTGGCAAATTAATTCTAGGCAACCACAACAGCACAAAGAGAACAGAAATCAATTCGTTACACGGCACGGCGGCCGCACAGCCCCGCCCAAACTTTTGACTCGGCGGTCAAATTTAGAGCCGGTGGTCAGTATCCCTCGGTCTCATGGAACGGTGAATCAGTGACATTAATCTGGAGAGATCAGGTTTAATTCCTTCACTCCTAGTCCAATTATTTAGCTTGTTAACTGTTGCTCCTAGTGGGATGCTACTCCACTAGTTACAGTCTTAAATATACGTCTCGATCAATTAACAAAACATTTCATCATCTCATTCATATTTCATTTCACTGAGTTATCGAATCCCTCACTGTAACACCTAAACGATTGCCAAATCGAAAATTGCCAGCCTATTTGGACCCGATTAAAACAGTGCATCACATTCCATCAAATTCTGTTATCAAATCCTTCACCGTAACACCTAGTCGATTTACATATCAACTACTGCCAGCCTATTTGGATTAAATTTTAAACAATATATCACATCATATCACATTCTGTCCTCCAATTCCTCACCACGACACCCAGTAATTTTATTACTGTTGCAGGACTATTTGAATCAGATTTGAACAATATATTTACACAGATATCATTATGCAAATGCCTTTGGTTATCGGAACAATTTTCATAAATTTAACGGCAATTCATACTCACGCACTCAGTACTTCTGACCATAATTTGGATATTGATTATACTATAATATGCAGAATTCGATTAAACCGGTTCTGCTTACCTTTATAATGTCGAGCTCTTTGGTCAGTTTCCTGAGGCGAGTTGAATCCCCGATGGCTCCTGTAGACAGGTCGCCCGTCCTTCTAGAATCTGTCGTCAACTTGTCTTTTCTCTCATCAAATCTATGGACCGAATTCATGGATTTCAACCATCCTCTGCTACCAATTTGTCAATGATTAGTTATTGGAGAAACAAGACCAAGATGAGACTCTGGACAAGGCGGATACGGTATATTTGAGGCTTTTAATCGAGCATAGTGATAGCTGGCAAACGTGCAGCACGGCCCTTATCGTCCAACTCTTAGGGAGCTTTCGGAAAAAGAGAGCGTAACACATATTTGGGCAGTACATTTATACATTGAAATGACGTAGGTAGATTCTAGTAGTCCTGGCTCCTGGTTGGTTGTTCGTAGGTGATAGACAGTCCTCTCCAGCCTGTTGTCAGTATCCCATTGGTTCTTGACAGAGTTCTTTGTCTTTGTAGCCCATCCCAAAGGGTTTTGAGCAGTGTATATTCATAGGTTATCAGTGTGTTTAACAACAGTCAGTGAATGCGTCATTACATGTTTTAATATGTTATTACAACACTAGCTAACATTCCACAACCAACATTCAACAGCCTGATCAACTCTATGCGAAGGGGATGTGTCGCGCTGCATGAGGTGGTCACACCAGAAACTGACTGGTTTTCTGATCCACGCCACCTTATTGTTTTAAGGGAGTGAGGCTAGCTGGAAAAATGAAGAAAGTGAGGCTAGCTGTGAAGATGAAGGGAGTGGGCCTATCTGGGAAAATGAAGGGAGTGAGGCTAGCTGGGAAGATGAAGGGAGTGGGGCTAGCTGTGAAGATGAAGGGAGTGGGCCTAGCTGGGAAAATGAAGGGAGTGAGGCTATCTGTGAAGATGAAGGGAGTGAGGCTAGCTGTGAAGATGAAGGTAGTGAGGCTAGCTGGGAAAATGAAGGGAGTGAGGCTAGCTGGGAAGAATGTCTGTCTGTAGCCATGGGCACCACTGCCCTCCAGACTGATCAATGGAAAGGACAGAGAGAGTGATTCTTGTGGAATAGTACATTGGAACCAGCAGCTTTAATTATCATGTGGTTGATTCTGATTTCACACTAAATGGTTGTGGAGCAGCTTGGCTCCATTTACTCAGTTTAGGCTAAATTTGGACATCAGGTAAAGCAACTATAATGTAGTAGTCTATTACATGTTTTCTACTGAGTTTGTGTATGTGATATGATGGACACTGAATAAATGCATCAATGAAAGCTGTCTTTGTTGGTGAGGTGAACTAGCTAGCTAGTGCTTCTGCAGTGGTTACTAAATGGCTGTTGACTTGCTGTCACCCTGCTGTGTTGTTGCTGCCAGGGCTTGATCAGAAACAAACAACGCCTTTCAATGGCAGTGTTCTCACCCTGAAATAATAAGCCTGGCTGGAGGACAGGGGGAGGAAGGTGGCGGTGGGGGGAATAACGTATTGCCCCCACCCTCGACCCTGGGTTGCTGGCAGGGAAAGCATGCCATGGATGAGGGCAAGGCCTGCTCTCACCCCTCCCTCTCTCAAGGCTGGCCCAAACGACCCTGTGTGTTTGCTTATGTTAGTGCACGCGTGTGTTTGCCCGCTCGCTGTGCCTGCCAGTGTTTAATTTTGCAGGATGTTGAGAGAGAGAACCATATTGGAATGGAAAATGACCTGTGGCTGCTCCAGAGAGGCGTGGAGAGGGAGAGAGGCAGACAGAAAATAGATTTTCTCTGGTGGCGTCTGCTCTGTAAAGCCAACCATGTTAGTAAGCAGAGCCTAGGAGCCCTCCACATCTAGTCTCATTGAGACCCGGCTAAAACTGACCCACTTACCAGCTAGTTTAGATCATTACACTACACTACACTAGATTCATATTCATCCTACTTTTCCTTCCTCAGAGTCTCAGAGTCTCTGTCCGACTGTCGATTAAAGCAAGCTTAAAGGACAGCTCTTCAAATCAAATTTTATTTGTCAAATACGCCGAACCTTATGCGAAATGCTTACTTACAAGCCCTTAACCAACAATTCTTTAAGAAGTTAAGAAAAAAAAAGTGTTAAGTAAAAAATAGATGGGTAGAAAATAGAAAATAAAAGCACCAAATAATTAAACAGCAGCAGTAAAATAACAAGCAAGGCTATATACAGGAGGTACCGGTACAGAGTCAATGTGGGGGGGCACCGGTTAGTCGAGATAATTGAGGTAATATGTGCATGTCGGTAGAATTAAAGTGACTATGCATAGATTTTAAACAGGGAGTAGCAGCAGCGTAAAAGAGGGGTCTGGGTAGCCCTTTCATTAGCTGTATAAGGGGTCTTATGGCTTGGGGGTAGAATCTGTTAAGATGCCTTTTGGACCTCGTCTTGGCGCTCCGGTACCGCTTGCCCTGCGGCAGCAGAGAGAACAGTCTATGACTAGGGTGGCTGGAGTCTTTGACATTTTGTTTAGGGCCTTCCCCTGCTGCTTTTTGTTTGTCTGTCACACCACCAGCATTCATCAGCTTGTCTCCTAAACAGTCCCCCCCCCCCCTTTACCTTCCCAAGCCAATCCAATTCATGGAACCAGTAACATTCTGTTAGCAACTGCTACTTTGTAAGCTAGCCATATCCAGACCAAAACGGATTTCATGCACTGCAACTTGCCGCTGTTTCAAAAGGCTTCCCAAAACTCCCTAGGCCTTTTCTTCAACATCTTCTACTCTCACTCTCTATTTCTCTACCTTCATTGGGGTGTTGGGTGTTTGCCAGGATAGAGTCTGCAAACCCCCCCACCACCCTCTCTATCCCTCCCCCTCCTCATGTCACTTCCTAGCGCTCTCGTAGAATGAGTTTCCTCTTTCAGGCTTCTCTCAGCACACAGCTTATATCGAGACCCTTACTCTGGTCTTTGTGCTGGCAGAGCCCATGCTCAAGACTGAGTGTGGTGTGTCTGTGTGCGTAAGCATGTGTGTGTGTGTGAGCGCAGGAAAGCTGCTATTTATTCAAGGGTGTGCTTCTACTTGGCTTTGTGCTATTTTTCAGTCTTGAAGTTTTCTGGCAGGCCACCTAGCCCCAAAGGCCCAAGAGTACATTCACTGTACCCCCACACAGACTAAACTAGCACTCCTCTGTTAGAACCAATGCATGGCCTTGTGGTTTCAAGGCAGCCTTGGCAGGAGGGAGGCTTATTTTATGTGAGAAACACATAGGCTGAGCAACTGGTACTGCTGCACACCATTTCCATTCGTGTTCAGTTTCATGTCTTTCCTCTCAGAAGAAATCAAATAACATTGCATTTGTCACATGCTTCGTAAACAACAGGTGTAGACTACCAATGAAATGCTTACTTACTGGCAATGCAGAGAGAAAAAAAATAGTGAAAACAATAGAAAAACAAAACACTTAATAATAATTACACAAAGGATGAAGGGATAGAAACAAGGCAAAGTTAGCATCACCTTGTCCAATATAGACACAGCTTTTCTAGGACTGTCCCTCCTCTCGGTTCAGGCCTGACCTAAACAACAATACCAGTGTAATGGAACAGTAATAAGTCCTAGAATAAACAGATAAACCTTGTGACTTCTACATATATGTGGACGCTACCATGATTACGTATAGTCCTGAATTAATCATGAATAATGATGAGTGAGAAGTTAGCCGCACGATTATCAGACCCCCCAAAAAATGCTACTTTGACTGCTTTAATACACATAAAGGATTTTTTTCCCAATACTTTTTGTCCCCTATGTACAAAAAAGTGCTGTTATTTCTAAACGGTTCACCTGATATGGATGAAAATACCCTCAAATAAAAGCTGACAGTCAGCACTTTAACCATCACAGTAATGTATCATTTCAATAGAGAGCCAACACAACAATGTGTCCCTGTCCCAAAACTTTTGGAGCTCACTGTATATCTGCTGTGTTGGAAGCAATTATTGGTACCATGATTATCTTCGGAAATGTTTCATTTACACAAAGAATGACAACAAAGAACACCATTTTCCCATTCACTATCATGGGGATCCCGTCTTTCACCTGGTACTAAAGTAGCCTTCCTTATACTTGATATGTTGTTCACTGGCCAATAAAGGTCCAAGGGCACTAAAGATACATCAATCATTACATGGTAACCAGTCTGTATTTAGATACAGGGCTCTGGTCTGAGTGGGTCATAGGCATATGAAGAGATAATCTAATCTATTTACCAAATGATTTGCCTACGCCATGGACTTTCTTAGACATTTTATTCGACATTTCTTAGACAATGTCTTTTTTTTTTTTGACTTAGAGACCTCAACTTTCACATACCTGTGCTAGGTAGTTAGCGTTAGCTAGCGCTAGTCGGCTATATGTGCGCCAAAGCTCTCCTTGAATGGTAAACCAACATGGGTCCATCAATTTTATTTCCACGACTGATCAAAACTTGTTTTCTCATGGCTCTGAGCAGGCATATAGTGAGCAATATGCTTGGAATATCAAAATGCAATAGTGGTAAATATATAATCGCAATACATATAGTATTGGCACCTACAGTTGAAGTCGGAAGTTTACATACACTTAGCTTGGAGTCATTAAAACTCGTTTTTCAACCACTCCACAAATGTCTTGTTAACAAACTATAGTTTTGGCAAGTCGGTTAGGACATCTACTTTGTGCATGACACAAGTCATTTTTCCAACAATTGTTTACAGACAGATTATTTCACTTATAACTCAATGTATCACAATTCCAGTGGGTCAGAAGTTTACATACACTAAGTTGACTGTGCCTTTAAACAGCTTGGAAAATTCCAGAAAATAATATAATGGCTTTAGAAGCTTCAGATAATAATTCAGCTAATTGACATTGTTTGAGTCAATTGGAGGTGTACCTGTGGATGTATTTGAAGGCCTACCTTCAAACTCAGTGCCTCTTTGCTTGACATCATGGGAAAATCAAAAGAAATCAGCGAAGACCTCAGAAAATATTGTAGATCTCCACAAGTCTGGTTCATCCTTGGGAGCAATTTCCAAACGCCTGAATGTACCACATTCATCTGTACAAACAATAGTACACAAGTATAAACACCTTGGGACCATGCAGCCGTCATACCACTCAGGAAGGAGACACGTTCTGTCTCCTAGAGATGAACGTACTTTGGTGCGAAAAGTGCAAATCAATCCCAGAACAACAGCAAAAGACCTTGTGAAGATGCTGGAGGAAACAGGTACAAAAGTATCTTTATCCACAGTAAAACGAGTCCTATATCGACATAACCTGAAAGGCCGCTCAGCAAGGAAGAAGCCACTGCTACAAAATCGCCATAAAAAAGCCAGATTACGGTTTGCAACTGCACATGAGGACAAAGATCATACTTTTTGGAGAAATGTCCTCTGGTCTGATGAAACAAATATAGAACTGTTTGGCCATAATGACCATCGATATGTTTGGAAGAAAAAGGGGGATGCTTGCAAGCCGAAGAACACCATCCCAACCATGAAGCACAGGGATGGCAGCATCATATTGTGGGGGTGCTTTGCTGCAGGAGGGACTGGTGCACTTCACAAAATAGATGGCATCATGATGTGGATATATTGAAGCAACATCTCAAGACATCAGTAAGGAAGTTAAAGCTTGGTCGCAAATGGGTCTTCCAAATGGACAATGACCCCAAGCATACTTCCAAAGTTGTTTCAAAATGGCTTAAGGACAACAAAGTCAAGGTATTGGAGTGGCCATCACAAAGCCCTGACCTCATCCCTATAGAAAATGTGTGGGTAGAACTGAAAAAGCGTATGTGAGCAAGGAGGCCTACAGACCTGACTCAGTTACACCAGCTCTGTCAGGAGGAATGGGCCAAAATTCACCCAACTTATTGTGGGAGCTTGTGGAATGCTTTCCGAAACATTTGACCCAAGTTAAACAATTTAAAGGCAATGCTTCCAAATATTAATTGAGTGTATGTAAACTTCTGATCCACTGGGAATGTGATGAAATAAATACAATCTGAAATAAATAATTCTCTCTACTATTATTCTGACATTTCACATTCTTAAAATAAAGTGATGATCCTAACTGACCTAATACAGGGAATTCCTACTAGGATTAAATGTCAGGAATTGTGAAAAACTGAGTTTAAATGTATTTGGCTAAGGTGTATGTAAACTTCTGACTTCAACTATAAGTATCGTGATCATATCGTATAGTGAGGTCCCTGGCAATTCCCATCCCTATCATCTAGTGACCAGCCACTGGATCTCACTGACGATATTTTCAAATCGCTACAAAGTCATACAGTAGCCTGGATAACAGCATGAACCCAAAATACTGGGCAACAGTCATGGCAGTTGTGCACATGGCGTGGATGCCCACTCTCACTGGTCTGAGTGTTCCACTGGCTCTCATCTCTGTCTGCCTAGGCCCATGTTTATTTGGGTGAGGAGCCATTGAACCGGATAGCAATCATTCTGACAATGCTAGCTATCGCTAGCAGGCTGTGTTCTCTTAAACAAGAGCAATCTGTAGTTGCTACATACATTTTTGGACTTTAAAATGAATTATATTTACCCATTGATTCTTGAAGAATATAAAGTACCCTTTCAAAACCCAAAATATAAGGCTGTTTCACTCCAATGTTTGTTTATATTTACTTCGTTAACAAACATAATATAGCCTCAAAACATGGTTAAAACTATAATTTTGATATAATGTATCGTCAGTCCTTGCATCCATAGCTCTTTCAATGAATTTGAATGGTTCTCCAGCCGTATCTTTTTACCGAAACAGGGTCAGAAAGAACGCTTTGTTATTGTTTCAACTGCTGATTTCTGCATGTGGGCTGCGTCTCAGTCATGGCAAGTGGTTTCCTTTCTTTGTCTCCTGTTGTCTGATCCACAGAGATGTGGAACCGGACTGTTGAAGGTAAGCTTTCCGGATGCACCGTCTCTGTATATTTTTCATCAAACTAGTCTTTATTTTTTTAGATCAGTGTGAATGAAGGAAACGACGTTGAGGAAAGGAAGCTTTGTTCCGCTGGCTGAGATGTGTACATTGACTGTGGTGCAGCGCCATTGGATGACTCTGTGGTATTGTCCTCCTATGGCTGTTGCCGTTTTTGTAGGGTGGGCGCTCCTCCGGGTGTGAGTGTGATGTGCTGCCCCTGGCCTCAGTTCACACAGTCTCTCTGTGTTTGTCAGGCGGAAGGGAAAAAAGAAAGAGGGATGTTTTCCACTGTGCTGTGGAGCTGTATCCCAGTCTGTCTGCTTTAGTTCCAGGAGAGAGAGAGAGAGAGAGAGAGAGAGAGAGAGAGAGAGAGAGAGAGAGAGAGAGAGAGAGAGAGAGAGATGGAACTCAGCTCCTCCACTCTGTTTCTCCCCTCCTCCACTCTGGCCTTTGTATTTCTTGTCTTCGCCTGCCCTCTAAAGGCCAGAGGGCTTCGCACTGTGTGTGTGTGTAGCAGTCAGAATGAGTCTGGCTGGTGCAGGCAGCAGTAGTGTTCATGAGGTGTGTGAATTCACGAGTCTGAGCAGGGCTACTCACACACAGGGCACAGAGTAATTACCCCTGCTCACATTTAATCCCTCAGGTGTTTTATTTATCGCCAGGGCAGCATATCTGACACATTGGGCCAATACCTGGACTGACTTCAGTCGCTTTCCTTGATACGGGAGCCAATATCATACCAAGCCACTCTCACAACACTCTTAGCGGGTGTGTGTCTAGGGGTGTGTGTGTGTAGGTATGTGTGTGTGTGTGTTTGTGTAGGTGTGTGTAGGTCAGTGTGTAGGTCAGTGTGTAGGTGTGTGTGTAAGTGTGTGTGTGTGTGTGTAGGTGTTTGTAGGTGTGTGTTTGTGTAGGTGTGTGTAGGTCAGTGTGTAGGTCAGTGTGTAGGTGTGTGTGTAAGTGTGTGTGTGTGTGTGTAGGTGTTTGTGTGTGTGTGTGTGTGTGTGTGTGTGTAGGTGTG
Organism: Oncorhynchus clarkii lewisi; assembly: GCF_045791955.1. Taxonomy (NCBI): domain Eukaryota; kingdom Metazoa; phylum Chordata; class Actinopteri; order Salmoniformes; family Salmonidae; genus Oncorhynchus; species Oncorhynchus clarkii. The sequence goes on from NC_092152.1 coordinate 14,609,119, forward strand.
TGTAGGTGTGAAGTAAAGCACTGGCTGGTGTGTATTTCATTGTGAATAATAGGCAGTGGCTGATTCCATTGTCCTGGGACAGAGAGAGATCCACTGCTGTGTGCATTCATCAAGTTCTACTGGCAACTGCACAGGAAGAGAGAGAGAGAAAGAGACAAAGAGACAGACATTCTGATAGAGAGAGAGAGAGGGAGATAGAGAGCGAGAGAGAGGTAGTTGGGCAGACAGGGTGAGAGCAAGCGTGTGCATGTCCCCTCCCTTGTGAATGTGAGGAGAAGGGTGGGGTGAAGAGAGGCAGGGATAGAGAGACAGCCAGAGACAAACAGACAGGCCCCTGCTGCACCCTCCCCAATCTCTCTGCCTCTGTCACCCCCCAGGTTGGGGCCTGTCTGTCAGGCAGTTTGACATGGCAGCGGGCAGCAGGCAGGGACCGCGTCAAGCCAGCCTCACCCAGCCTGACGCCTCACTCACAGCTGATGGCTCTGATTTTGGCCTAGGCCTCTTTTGCACGAGAGAGGGTGGGGAGGAGAGCAGTCAGCTCAGAAAGAGGTAGGGGAAGGAGGGGTGAGGGCTCAGTTCACAGAGAGGGGGAGCGGAACAGCGTTGGCATCTATGCCCATCACACCCATCTGTAGGTTTTGCATTTGGTTTCCTTGTATTTTAGGGGAGGCCCATATAATGCTTTAACAGAAAATACACAGTCATGGATGAAGGTGCACGTGTTTTTATTCTGTGGTTTTTGCACACACATCATGGAACATTGAAGGCAACTTCAGATGAACCTGAATTCTGTTGATTGAAAAGAGAAATTCTTATTTTTGGAGAATAGTCCCAAAAAGCACTTTAGAACATGTCCTTCTGCCATTGAAATGTCATTTGACGGTGTGAAATACTCTACTGAAAGGCACATACAGAGCACAACCCAAGGCTGGAGCCTCCACTGAAAGGCACATACAGAGCACAACCCAAGGCTGGAGCCTCCACTGAAAGCTACAGCTATTGTGAACAAAAATCAATTCAACATGCAACAATTTCAAAGAGTTATATTGTATATAAGGAAATCAGTCAATTGACTTTCAAAAGTTTGGAGTCACTTAGAAATGTCCATGTCTTTGAAAGAAAAGCAACATTTTTTGTCCGTTAAAACATCAAATTGATAAAAAATACAGTGTAGACATTGTTAATGTTGTAAATGACTATTGTAGCTGGAAATGGCAGATTTCTTATGGAATATCTACACAGTAGATATGGAATGGATATGGATATGTTGACGCTGAGACTGGTGTTTTGCGGGTACTATTTAATGAAGCTGGCAATTGAGGACTTGCGAGGTGTCTGTTTCTCAAACTAGACACTCTAATGTATTTGTCCTTTTGTTCAGTTCTGCACCGGGGCCTCCCACTCTTTCTATTCTGGTTAGAGCCAATTTGCACTGTTCTGTGAAGGGAGTAGTACACCGTTGTACGAGATCTTCAGTTGGAATAGCCTGGAAAACACCATTGTACACGTCGATCCTGAGCATCCCAAAAGTGCTCAATGGGTGACATGTCTGGATAGTATCTAGGCCAGGGAAAAACTGGGACATTTTCAGCTTCCAGGAATTGTGTACAGATCCTTACGACATGGAGCCGTGCATTATCATGCTGAAACATGAGGAGATGGCGGAAGATGAATGGCACGACAATGGACCTCAGGATCTTGTTCTCTGTGAATTCAATGTAATTGTGTTCGTTGTCCGTAGCTTATGCCTGCCCAAACCTCACCGCCACCACGGTCACTCTGTTCACAACTTTGACACCAGCAAACCGCTCCCCTACGCAACGCAATCCACATGGTCTGCGGTTGTGCGGCCATTTGGACATATTGCAAATTCTGTAAAACAACATTGGAGGCGGCTTATGGTAGAGAAATGAACATTCAATTCTCTGTCAAAAACTCTGGTTTACAATCCTGCAGTCAGCATGCCAAATGCACACTTCCTCAAAACTTGAGACATCTGTGGGTTGTGTGACAAAACTGCACATTTTAGAGTGGCCTTTTATTATTCCCAGCACAAGGTACACCTGTGTAATGATCGTGCTGTTTAATCAGCTTTTGATATGTCATACCTGTCAGGTGGAAGTAGTATCTTGACAAATGAGAAACGCTCACTAACAGGGATGTAAATAAATTTGTGCACAAAATTTGAGATAAGCTTTTTGGGCGTATGGGGTTTCTGGGATCTTTTATTTCAGCTCATGAATCATGGGACCAACACTTTACATGTATTTATTTTATTTTTATTTCATCCTTATTTAACCAGGTAGGCCAGCTGAGAACAAGTTCTCATTTACAACTGCGACCTGGCCAAGATAAAGCAAAGCAGTGCGACACAAACTACAACACAGAGTTACACATAAACAAACGTACAATAGAAAACATCTATGTACAGTGTGTGCAAATGTAGAAGAGTAGGAAGGCAAGGCAATAAATAGGCCACAGAGGTGAAATAATTACAATTTAGCATTAACACTGGACAACTCCATCTCCAACTTGATAGACCCGGTGAACACTGAAAGCTTCCCTTCAAGGCCCAAAGCGCTTGCCTGATCCTGACATGGTTGAACAGCAACTTAACGTGGGCCTGATGTCAAGACCAAATCAACCTGGAGTGGTTGGCTATTACTACCTGCTATGTGTGAAGATCTCTTCTCACCTCGCCCACTCTGTCTCTAGCAGTCTCTCTCTCTCTCTCTCTCTTGCTGTCTGTATTTCTCTCTAGCAGTCTCTCTCTCTAGCAGTCTCTCTCGCTCTAGCAATCTCTTTCTCTCTCTGTCTCTCTCTCTCTAACAGTCTCTCTCTCTCTCTAGCAGTCTCTCTCTCTCTAGCAGTCTCTCTCTCTCGAGCAGTCTCTCTCTCCCCCTCTCTTGAGTGGCTTTGATCAAATCCTTTACTTCCTCAACTGCTGCTTCATGGCTGACCTCTGCATTGTACATTTTCCTGCTAATGTAAAAGTTTATGTAGATTAACGCAACAATTTATTCAGATTGAGTTTTTCCCACTCGAGCTTGAAGCACTAAAAGGTAGATGAGCGCTGACCCTGTGGTACCTGAGCCATGCGCATGGCCTTCCCTATACCTCAGAGCGCCATAACTGCCTAGTTGTACTCAAGAGGGAAAAAGAAACGCTTCATAATTCTCAAGTTCCTTTCTTTACACAAGTCATGATGGCCGCCTTAAAAGGGGAATACCTCCACAAAGTTGCACTGTGAATACGTAGTTATTTAGCATGAGAATATGGAGGTACTGTATGTAGATGTGTATGTACTATATGTGACAGAGAATGTGAGAAAGAGAGCATGTATGTATTTATTTTAATACTTGCAAATAGCAAATCAACTACTTAAACTTGATCTTACTGAATGCCTGCTTGCACTCGTAAGGTAAAGAACAACATTAGCCATGTTAAATCGTAGGATCAAAGTGGAATGCCCCTTTATAGTCTTTAAAATCTGATGCCGTCTCCGCACAAGCAGCACACACCCAACAACAAGGACAATTTTTCTTCCTTGACACGTCATGTTTCACAAGCCTCAAAGAGTGTCTGTCAAACAGAAACCGGTGCCTGGCTGTCTGTCGGCAAGCTTTCAGGCGCTGTGGCGAATCGTCAGAGAGCCCTAAACTAGCTCACAAGTGGCAGGAACATTGCGGAGGTTGAGCAGTCAAGTGCCATCAAGCACAGTTTGCCATAAAAATTGGATATCTAAAAGCAAACAAAGAGCTCACACTTGACTCGGCCTGCTCCACATTGGCCATGTGTGCGTGGGCCCGCTGCTGGAAATTGCTTTTATTCTGAACACACAAAGAGAAGGGAAGAGGCAGAAGTAATATAACACATCCCCCTACTACACACAGTTAACTGGCTTAATATAAATGTGTATGTGTGTTATGTACAGTCCTACTGATGAAGGATCAATATGGGTCAAATCAAATCAGTCTTGTGTTCGAAACAGTACTAATCTTAGGCCTAGATGCTAGATGGCATAATGCCATGAGCCGTTTGTGGCTCTAACACAGTTCCACCTCCGACACTGCCAAAACAACTGTGTTGAGGATGTCAGCTAAAGCGGATCTGATTTAATTACAGCCCTTAGTGTACTCTAGCCTCCATGATTTTTTCATCCAGCCCTTCCCAATGACTCCATCCAGCCCTTCCCAATCAGTTTGATTCATCTGCACTGACACAGTCTAATGTGTTACATAAGCACATGTAACCCTAAACCTCTATCAGGTCACTATCTCACTAGATTCCCGAACACAATGTGACCAGTGAGTCAGCCAGTTAATTGTGTCAACACAATTAGTGAAGTGCGTTATATTCCCTGGCTGGCACTGTGGCCCAATGGGTAAACAGCTGTTCTCTTCTCTCTGTGTGTGTGTGTGTGTGTGTGTATGTGTGTGTGTGTGTGAGTGTGTATGTGCATCCACTATTTATATCTGTTGCAGTATCCTCCCATTGGCCCCCATGTTGTCTCTCTTCCACATTATTTCATAATTATGTTGCTTAAATTGGCTGCCCAACGGTGCATCATTGTATGTCATATGATCGATGATGCTCGGCTGGCTGAATGCATGGGGCACGTGTTAACCTCCCTCCACTTTTCAGGTCCAAATCACACATTTAGGACAAGTGTGTTGCAATGTTTTAATTTAGTATGTTTGTTTTCAATTGATTCCCTATAACCTACAGTCATAAGAATCTATTCTTCAAGATTGTTTTGATCACGCGAACTGGGATATATTCTGGGTATAAATGTATACACTGACTCAATGACTGGAAGTGCATCAGGGAAGTTGTTTCCACTGTGACGATAACAACGTATCCAAACCAAAAAAATCTGGATGGATGGCAGCATTTGCAAAACAAAGCGCAAACCACCACATTTAACCACGGCAATGTGACTGTGAACAGGGACGAGCACAAACAGTCCAGCTGTAAGGCAATCAAACAATCAGTAGAGAGACAAACTCATCTCATATGTATATACTGTACCCTATAACATCTACTGCGTCTTTATGTAATACATGTATCACTAGCCACTTTAAACTATGCCACTTTGTTTACATACCCTATATTACTCATCTCATATGTATATACTGTACTCGATACCCTCTACTGCATCTTGCCTATGCCGTTCTGTACCATCACTCATTCATATATCTTTATGTACATGTTCTTTATCCCTTTACACTTGTGTGTATAAGGTAGTAGTTTTGAAATTGTTAGGTTAGATTACTCGTTGGTTATTACTGCATTGTCGGAACTAGAAGCACAAGCATTAACATCTGCTAACCATGTGTATGTGACAAATACATTTGATTTGATTTGATTTGGAGTCATAATTCCAAGGCTCAGAGTCGAGACGTGGCAGGGACTCCAGACAATCACGGATTATAAAGGGAGAACTAGCCATGATCGTGGACTTCATGAAAAAATAGAGGGAGCCCCTATCCACAGTGACGGGACCGCAGTGGAGAAGGTGGAAAGCTTAAAGGTCCTCGGTGTACATATCACTGACAATCTGAAATGGTCCACCCACACAGACAGTGTGGTGAAGAAGGCACAACAGCGCCTCTTCAACCTCAGGAGGCTGAACATTTCAGCTTGGCCCTTAAGACCCTTAAGAAACTTTTACAGATGCACAATTGAGAGCATCCTGTCGGGCTGTGTCACCACCTGCTACGGCAACTGCACTGCCCACAAAGGCAGGGCCTCCAGAGGGTGATGTCGTCTGTCCAATGCATCACCGGGGCCACACTCCCTGCCCTCCAGGACACCTACAGCACCCGATGTCACAGGAAGGCCAAAAACATCAAGGACATCAACCACCCGAGCCACAGCCTGTTCACCCTGCTAGCATCCAGATGGCGAGGTCAGTACAGATGCATCAACGCTGGGACCAAGAGATTGAAAAACAGCTTATATCTCATGGCCATCAGACTGTTAAATAGCCATCATTTGCATCACCTGAGAGGCTGCTGCCCTATATACATAGACATGGAATCACTGGCCACTTTAATAATGTTTACATACTGCTTTACTCATCTCAGATGTATATACTGTATTATATTCTACTGTGTTTATTCAATGCCACTCCGACATTGCTCGTCCTAATATTTTGATATATCTTAATTCCATTGTTTTACTTTTAGATTTGTGTGTATTGTTATGTAGTGTTTAATATTACTGCACTGCTACGCCCGCGATAACATCTGCTAAATATGTGTACGCGACCAATAAAATGAGATTTGATTTAAGATGCCATGAACATGGTATTAATAGCAAAAATAGGAAAATCCAAAATATTAAAATAGTAAGGAATGCAGGGTTAAAGTGGAAATAAAGTGATCTTGTTGGGGTCAAGGTGAAAGGTGACCTCCCTCTGTCTCTGTCCGTCTGTCCTGAAGGATCTGCTGCAGCAGAAAGACGGCCATGGCCGGACTGCACTGGAGCTGGTTTCAAATGCCATGCTGAGGGAGGAGCTTTGATGCAGCGCCCTGACTGGAGAAGTGGCCCTGGAGGCAATGAGGTCAGGGGCCTGCCCTTCCTGGAGGCCTGCTCCTGCCTGCTGACCCATTTGCTCTTCAACCCCCCTACTTCCTCCTCCTCCTCTAGAACGTGCACTGGGATGAATCCCGGCCCACATGTCAAACTGATTGTGTCATTAATAATCTGTTTCAGGGGCCATTTTGTTGTCGATTATATTTCTTCTTACTCTTTTTTTTAGCAATTGTTCATGTTATTTTGTGTTATGTCAGCAGTGTTTTTATAGATTATGTATAAATACACTGCTCAAAAAAATAGGGGGAACCCTAAAATAACACATCTGAATGAGTGAATATTTTTATTAAATACTTTTTTATTTACATAGTTGAATGTGCTGACAACAAAATCACACAAAAATTATCAATGGAAAATAAAATGTATCAATCCATGGAGGTCTGGATTTGGAGTCACACTCAAAATTAAAGTGGAAAACAAGTCAAAATGAGGCTCAGTAGTGTGTGGGGCCTCCACGTGCCTGTATGACCTCCCTACAACGCCTGGGCATGCTCCTGATGAAGTGGCGGATGGTCTTCTGAGGGATCTCCTCCCAGAACTGGACTAAAGCATCCGCCAACTCCTGGACAGTCTGTGGTGCAACGTGGCGTTGGTGGATGGAGCGAGACATGATGTCCCAGATGTGCTCAATTGGATTCAGGTCTGGGGAACGGGCAGGCCAGTCCATAGCAGCAATGCCTTCCTCTTGCAGGAACTGCTGACACACTCCAGCCACATGAGGTCTAGCATTGTCTTGCATTAGGAGGAACCCAGGGCCAACCGGACCAGCATATGGTCTCACAAGGGGTCTGAGGATCTCATCTCGGTACCTAATGGCAGTCAGGCTACCTCTGGCGAGCACATGGAGGGCTGTGCAGCCCCCCAAAGAAATGCCACCCCACACCATGACTGATCCACCGCCAAACAGGTCATGCTGGAGGATGTTGCAGGCAGCAGAACGTTCTCCACAGCGTCTCTAGACTGTCACGTCTGTCACATGTGCTCAGTGTGAACCTGCTTTCATCTGTGAAGAGCACAGGGCGCCAGTGGCGAATTTGCCAATCTTGGTGTTCTCTGGCAAATGCCAAACGTCCTGCGCGGTGTTGGGCTGTAAGCACAACCCCCACCTGTGGACGTTGGGCCCTCATACCACCCTCATGGAGTCTGTTTCTGACCGTTTGAGCAGACATATGCACATTTGTGGCCTGCTGGAGGTCATTTTGCAGGGCTCTGGCAGTGCTCCTCCTGCTCCTCCTTGCACAAAGGTGGCGGTAGCGGTCCTGCTGCTGGGTTCTGGCCCTCCTACGGCCTCCTCCACGTCTCCTGATATACTGGTCTCCTTGTAGTGCCTCCATGCTCTGGACACTACGCTGACAGACACAGCAAACCTTCTTGCCACAGCTCGCATTGATGTGCCATCCTGGATGAGCTGCACTACTTGAGCCACTTGTGTGGGTTGTAGACTCCATCTCATACTACCACTAGAGTGAAAGCACCGCCAGCATTCAAAAGTGACCAAAACATCAGCCAGGAAGCATAGGAACTGAGAAGTGGTCTGTAGTCACCACCTGCAGAACCACTCCTTTATTGGGGTGTCTTGCTAATTGCCTATAATTTCCACCTGTTGTCTATTCCATTTGCACAACAGCATGTACAATGTATTGTCAATCAGTGTTGCTTCCTAAGTGGACAGTTTGATTTCACAGAAGTGTGATTGACTTGGAGTTACATTGTGTTGTTTAAGTGTTCCCTTTATTTTTTGGAGCAGTGTATATTTTTTATTGGGAATTGGTGCAATATGTTATGTTAAGATAATTAAGATAATTAGGTACTATTACAAATGTATGTGTGAATTGGAAATATGTTTTTTGCACATCCCACTCCCCCCGAGACACCCTCCGAGACTGGGGTCAGAGCCAGGCATCAGCCATCGATAATTAAATTCACAGCCGCTGCACAACTTCCTCACCTGAATGTAACCAAGGGCTATGTAGATAGGTAGGTTTAACCAATTACAGCAGCCTTTTTTAAACTATGGGTTGGAAAACCAAAGTGGATCATAATGTAGGTATGTAAAAAGTGGCACATTTTTTTCTGTCTGGGGTGGGGTGGGGGTTAATCGTGCTCAGGGGTTTTCCTCATTCAGGCCGAGATTCAATAAAAGGTGTGTTATAGAGCATCGCTCGAAACAACTGCTGACAATGAACATTTAAATGCGCCTTGGACTGAATCACAGCCCCAATGGGCAAGTTCAGTTTGCATTCCCCAGTGCACTGGGTAGTTCGTGATTTCACTTTAGGACCAATGGAATGTTCTAAAATAAGCAGCTCGATGGTAATAAGTAGACCAGAGCCAGCTGTTATAAAAAATATATATATAATAATATATAAATCCTGTCTCTGTAAATGGGCATTTCCTCTCTCGCGTGATCATACCAGAGATTATGGAGGAACTGTGAGTTCACACGTGAAGCATGCTCACGTGAGAGGGGGAATGCCAACTTACAAAGACCGGAACCGTTTCATTTTTTTCAATGAAAAACTGCCTTTATGAGACGACATCATCACACAGCATCTTCGCATGGGCAACGCAAAACTAATCTTGTTCTAAAGGATGCTCCGTTTCAAGTGCTGAACTACTGTGATTGGTTCAATTTAAAGCTCAGTGGGCAGAGCTTGGAGTGAAACATCAGTGTGGAGAGAGTGAGGTGAGAGTCAAATTAAAAAAGGTCTTAAGTTGGAGGTGCATGGAGGGCATTACACGCTGGTCACAACTTGCAAGGTTGCCAGTTTGAATCCCGTTTGCGACTTTTGTTTTCCAACCATACCCAACATTCTTAACCAACGACACGTTTCTAATCTAACTTTCAACGTTTCGAACTGAACAGAATGAAATATGTGGAAAAATGTATCTGGTGCTCTCCCCCCTGCTGCCTCATTGGACTAGGCACTAGGATGGGGACCAGAAGGTCCTATGTTCACATCTCGCTGATGCCCGTTCTGTAATAAGGTCTATTTATGTTACCTTTTCGTAGCAAGGAATGCTCACCCTCAAAACCAAACCATCCTTCAACTCTTGTTTGTGACAATGGAGGACATTCGCTAACATCCATGACTGGGGTTTCTATGCAATGGGTGAATCTCAATTGTATTTCCCTGATTTCTTACTTGATCTTGATCTTCTCAAGACACACTGGAGGAGAAGATCCAAGGGAGGAACCTCATTTTGCTCCAATGTGCTTTTAGAAAAAGATGAAAGGTGGAATCAAGAAAAGACAACTGAGATTCACTCAATGTATTCACTCTAACCCCTTTCCAGAACAGTGTTCTTCGAGAGGCTGAGATTCAATCCAACCGCTGGTTGTCCTCTGGGAAATCTGGGAAACCAGGCCTGGTATTCATAGCTGACTTTGAAAAGGCCTTTGATAAAGTACGACTGGAATTTATATATAAATGACTGGACTATTTTACATTTTGGAGAATCTCTTATACAATGGGTTAAAGTTATGTTTAATAACCCCAGTTGAAAAAGAGTAAATAATGGTTACTCCTCAGAAAGTATTAAATTGTCAAGAGGAGTAAAATAAGGCTGTTCATTATCGGCATATCAATTTATTATGGCCATGTAAATATTAGCTGTTAAAATCAGATCCAGCAATAATATCAAGGGGCTAGAAATCCAAGGCTTAAAAACAAAAGTACCATTGTACACTGACGATTAATGTTTTCTTTTGAATCCGCAATTTAGACACGTGCACAGCCTCATAGAGGATCGAGATACTTTTTCTAACTTCTCTGGCTCTTAAATAATGCAACTTTTACATTACTGTGTAGTTTACCAATAAGATGGTCTGACGGTGAAGTGGACATACTCAGTATTTATATCCCGAAAGAAAGAAAATATCTCACTACAATATGTTTTAATAGAAAGTTCGCCAAATTAGATAATATTTTGCTCCCATGGAAAGGACAACACCTGTCTATTTGTGGAAAAATCCCCATGAGTAATTCTTTAGTCATATCCCAGTTTACTTAGTTACTTATGGCCCTGCCTACAGCTAACAACTTGTTTTTTAAATTACATGAGCTAAATACATTCCACTTTATTTGGAACGGCAAGCCAGACAAAATAAACGGGCATATTTATATAATGAATATGAATTCGGAGGGAAGAAATGATTAAATATTAAAGCCATGGACCTCTCACTAAAGGCTTCAGTCATACAAAAACTATACTTAAATCCGAACTGGTTCTCTAGCAGATTAGTAAGAATGGCTCACCCCGTGTTCAAGAATGGCCTTTTTGATTCAGATTACAACCTCTCACTTTTGGTTGTTAGAATGTTTAATTATCTCCAAAATATCGCTATTTTTAAACAAGCAGTAGAAAGCTGGTTGCAATTTCAGTTTAATCCACCAGAAAAGACAGAACAAATATTACAATTATTATGGTTAAACTCAAATACATTAATTGAAAAACATATATGCAGTACCAGTCAAAAGTTTTAGAACACTTACTCATTCAATAGTTTCTCTTTATTTGTACTATTTTCTACATTGTAGAATAATAGTGAAGACATCAAAACTATGAAATAACACATAATGTAGTAACAAAAACAGTGTTAATCAAATCAAAATATATCTCATATTTGAGATTCTGCAAAGTAGCCACCCTTTGCCTTGATGTAAGTCTTGCACACACTTGGCATTCTCTCAACCAGCTTCATGAGGTATTCACCTGAAATGCATTTCAATTAACAGGTGTGCCTTGTTAAAAGTTCATTTGTGGAATTTCATTCCTTCTTAATGCGTTTGAGCCAATCAGTTGTGTTGTGACAAGATAGGGGTAGTATACAGAAGATAGCCCTATTTGGTAAAAGACCAAGTCCATATTATGGCAAGAACAGCTCAAATAAGCAAAGAGAAATTACAGTCCATCATTACTTTAAGACATGAAGGTCAGTCAAAGCTGAAAATGTGAACGTTTCTTCAAGTGCAGTCGCAAAAACCATCAAGCGCTATGATGAAACTGTCTCTCATGAAGACCGCCACAGGAATGGAAGACCCAGAGTTACCTATAAATGAATGCTTCACTGATTTCAAGTAATAGACATATCTCAACATTGGGCTCCTGAGTGGCGCAGCAGTCTAAGTCACTGCATCTAAGTGCAAGAGGTGTCACTACATATACCATGGTTCAAATCCAGGCTGTATCATAACTGGCTGTGATAGGGAGTCCAATGGGGTGGTTCACAATTGGCCCAGTGTTGTCTGGGTTTGGCTGGTGTAAGCTGTCATTGTAAATAAGAACATGTTCTTAGCTGACTTGCCTAGTTAAATAAAGGTTCACTTAAAATGAAAAACATCAACTGTTCAGAGGAGACTGCATGAATCAGGCCTTCATGGTTGAATTGCTGCAAAGAAATGACTACTAAATGACACCAAGAATAAGATACATTCTTGGGCCAAGAAATATGAGCAATGGACATTAGACTGCTGGAAATCTGTCCTTTGGTCTGATAAGTTCAAATTTGAGATTTTTGGTTCCAACCTCAATGTCTTTGTGAGACGCAGAGTAAGTGAACAGTTGATCTCCGCATGTGTGGTTCTCACCGTGAAGCATGGAGGAGGAGGTGTGAGATGGTGCTTTGCTGGTGACACTGTCTGTGACCGCTGCGCCACACTTAACCAGCATGGCTACCGCAGCGATACGCCATCCCATCTGGTTTGCACTTAGTGGGACTATCATTTGTTTTTCAACAGGACAATGACCCAACACACCTCCAGGATGCGTAAGGGCTATTTGACCAAGAAGGAGAGTGCTGCATCAGATTACCTGGCCTCCACAATCACTCAACCTCAACCCAACTGAGATGGTTAGGGATGAGTTGGACCGCAGAGTGAAGGAAAAAGCAGCCAACAAGTGCTCAGCATATCTGAGAACTCCTTCAAGACGGTTGAAAAAGCATTCCAGGTGTAGCTGGTTGAGAGAATGCCAAGAGTGTGCAAAGCTGTCATCAAGGCAAAGGGTGTATACTTTAAAGAATCTAAAATATATTTTGATTTGTTTAACACTTTTTTGGTTACTATTATTCTACAATGTAGAAAATAGTAAAAATAAAGAAAGACCCTTGAATGAGTAGGTGTGTCAAAACATTTTACTGGTACTGTATATATTATGGGAGATTGGAAATCATGCAGACAATTAAATTGATAGAAGCCACAAGCTATATACAATATTAAAGCTGATCTACCCCCTAAAGAAAAATAAATAACTGAGATTCACTCCATCTATTCACTCTAACCCCTTTCCAAAACCCTGTTCTTCGAGTTAGGCCAGGATTCAATCGAACCGCATGTTGTCATTAATGCGGCTTTAAAAGGCAATGTTCCCGAGCTAGTGGAGATCTCACTCACTAGCAAACAATGTTGACTCAATCGGAAATTACTTTAAAAGCTGCACTGTCGACAACCACCAGTCGGATTACATTGTCCTAGCAACACCAGGGATTTGGTTTTGATTTATACTGAACGAAATATAAAACGCAACATGTAAAGTGTTGGTCCCATGTTTCATGAGCTGAAATAAAATATCCCAGAAATGTTACATACGCACAAAAAGCGTATTTCTCAAATTTTGTGCACAAATTTGTTTACATCCCTGTTAGTGAACATTTCTCCTTTGCGAGGATAATTAATCCACCTGACAGGTGTGGCATATCAATAAATTGATTAAGCAGCATGTGTAACGGTTTTCTATATGAGAAGGAGAGTCGGACCAAAATGCAGCGTGTAGATTGCGATCCATGTTTTAATAAACAAACGTAAAACACGAATCAATACAAACACTACAAATTAAAGAACGTAATGAACGTAACGAAAACCTAAACAGCCCTATCTGGTGAAAACACATAGACAGGAACAATCACCCACAAACACACAGTGAAACCCAGGCTACCTAAATATGGTTCCCAATCAGAGACAATGACGAACACCTGCCTCTGATTGAGAACCATATCAGGCCGAACATAGAACTGGACAAACTAGACATGTAACATAGAATGCCCACTCAGATCACACCCTGACCAACCAAAACATAGAAACATACAAAGTAAACTATGGTCAGGGTGTGACAGTACCCCCCCCCCCCAAGGTGCGGACTCCGGCCGCAAAACCTGAACCTATAGGGGAGGGTCTGGGTGGGCATCTGTCCGCGGTGGCGGCTCTGGCGCTGGACGTGGACCCCACTCCATAATAGTTTTAGTCCACCTCCTTAGCGTCCCTAGATAGGTTACCCTCCTTAATGACAGCTCGGGACAGAGGTAGCTCGGGCCTGATGGGTAGCTCAGCACTGAGAGGAAGCTCAGCACTGAGAGGAAGCTCAGCACTGAGAGGAAGCTCAGCACTGAGAGGAAGCTCAGGCAGGTAGTTGGATCCGGCAGATCCTGGCTGGCTGGCGGTTCTGGCAGATCCTGGCTGACTGGCAGATCTGGCAGAGTCTGGCTGACTGGCAGATCTGGAAGAGTCTGGTCGACTGGCAGATCTGGAAGAGTCTGGTCGACTGGCAGATCTGGAAGAGTCTGGTCGACTGGCAGATCTGGAAGAGTCTGGTCGACTGGCAGATCTGGAAGAGTCTGGTCGACTGGCAGGTCTGGAAGAGTCTGGTCGACTGGCAGATCTGGAAGAGTCTGGTCGACTGGCACATCTGGAAGAGTCTGGTCGACTGGCAGATCTGGAAGAGTCTGGTCGACTGGCAGATCTGGAAGAGTCTGGTCGACTGGCAGATCTGGAAGAGTCTGGTCGACTGGCAGATCTGGAAGAGTCTGGTCGACTGGCAGATCTGGCTGCTCCATGCTGACTGGCTGCTCCATGCTGACTGGCAGCTCTGGCTGCTCCATGCTGACTGGCTGCTCCATGCTGACTGGCAGCTCATGCTGCTCCATGCTGACTGGCTGCTCTGGCTGCTCCATGCTGACTGGCTGCTCTGGCTGCTCCATGCTGACTGGCTGCTCCATGCTGACTGGCAGCTCTGGCTGCTCCGTGCTGACTGGCTGCTCTGGCTGCTCCATGCTGACTGGCTGCTCTGGCTGCTCCATGCTGACTGGCTGCTCCATGCTGACTGGCGGCCCTGACTGCTCCATGCTGACTGGCGGCCCTGGCTGCTCCATGCTAACTGGCAGCTCTGGCGGCTCCTTGCAGACTGGCAGCTCTGGCGGCTCCTTGCAAACTGGCAGCTTTGGCGGCATCCTGCAGACAGGCAGCTCTGCCGGCTCCTTGCAGACTGGCAGCTCCTTGCAGACTGGCAGCTCCTTGCAGACTGGCAGCTCCTTGCAGACTGGCAGCTCCTTGCAGACTGGCAGCTCTATGCTAACTGGCAGCTCCTTGCAGACTGGCAGCTCCTTGCAAACTGGCAGCTCCTTGCAAACTGGCAGCTCCTTGCAAACTGGCATCTCCTTGCAAACTGGCAACTCCTTGCAAACTGGCAGCTCTGAACAGGCGGGAGACTCCGGCAGCGCTGTAGAGAAGGAAGGCTCTAACAGCGCTAAACAGGCGGGAGACTCCGACAGCGCTGGAGAGGAGGAGGGCTCCGACAGCGCTGGACAGGCGAGGCGCACTGTAGGCCTGATGTGTGGTGCTGGCACTGGTGGTACTGGGCCAAGGACACGCACAGGAAGCCTGGTGCGGGGAGCTGCTACCGGAGGGCTGGGGTGTGGAGGTGGTACTGGAAAGACCGGACCGTGCAGGCGCACTGGAGCTCTTGAGCACCGAGCCTGCCCAACCTTACCTGGTTGAATGCTCACGGTCGCCCTGCCAGTGCGGCGAGGTGGAATAGCCCGCACTGGGCTATGCAGGCGAACCGGAGACACCGAGCGCAAGGCTGGTGCCATGTAAGCCGGCCCAAGGAGACGCACTGGGGACCAGCTGCGTAGAGCCGGCTTCATGGCATTAGGCTCGACGCTCAATCTAGCCCGGCCGACACGCGGAGCTGGAATATACCGCACCGGGCTATGCACCCGCACTGGAGACACCGTGCGCACCACTGTATAACACGGTGCCTGTCCGGTCTCTCTAGCCCCCCGGTAAGCACAGGGAGTCTGCCCAGGTCTCCTACCTGGCGTAGCCATACTCCCTGTTAGCCCCCCCCCAATAAATTTTTGGGGCTGCCTCTCAGGCTTCCATCCGCTACGTCGTGCTGCCTCCTCATATCTGCGCCTCTCAGCTTTCGCCGCCTCCAGTTCTTCTTTGGGGCGGCGATATTCTCCTGGCTGAGCCCAGGGTCCTCTTCCTTCTAATTCGTCCTCCCATGTCCATACCTCCTCTTTGGGCTGCTCCTGTTGCCTCTTCTCCTGCTGCACCTTTGGGCGGCTACACTCCCCTGGTTTAGCCCAGGGTCCTCTCCCGTCGAGGATTTCCTCCCATGTCCAGAAATCCTTATTGCGCATCTCCTCGCGCTGCTCCTGCCTGTTGACACGCTGCTTGGTCCTTTTGTGGTGGGTGATTCTGTAACGGTTTTCTATATGAGAAGGAGAGTCGGACCAAAATGCAGCGTGTAGATTGCGATCCATGTTTTAATAAACAAACGTAAAACACGAATCAATACAAACACTACAAATTAAAGAACGTAATGAACGTAACGAAAACCTAAACAGCCCTATCTGGTGAAAACACATAGACAAGAACAATCACCCACAAACACACAGTGAAACCCAGGCTACCTAAATATGGTTCCCAATCAGAGACAATGACGAACACCTGCCTCTGATTGAGAACCATATCAGGCCGAACATAGAACTGGACAAACTAGACATGTAACATAGAATGCCCACTCAGATCACACCCTGACCAACCAAAACATAGAAACATACAAAGTAAACTATGGTCAGGGTGTGACAGCATGATCATTTCACAGGTGCACCTTGTGCTGGGGACAATAAAAGGCCACTCTAAAATGTGCAGTTTTGTCACACAACACAATGCCACATATGTCTCAAATTTTGAGGGAGCATGCAATTGGCATGCTGACTGAAGGAATGTCCAGCAGAGCTGTTACCAGAAAATGTCATGTTCATTTCTCTACCATAAGCCACCTCCAACCTCATTTGAAAGATTTTGTCAGTACGTCCAACTGCTCTCGCAACCGAGACCACGTGTAACCACGCCAGCCAAGGAACTCCACATCCGGCTTCTTCACCTGCGGGAACACCTGAGACCATCCACCCGGACAGTTGAGAATGAAAAGGAGGAGAATTTACTGTATGTCTGTAATAAAGCCCTTTGTGGGGGGAAACTCATTCTGATTGGCTGGGTCTGGCTCCCCAGTAGATGGTCCTGGCGCCGAAGTGGGTGGGCCTATGCCCTCCCAGGCCCACCCACGGCTGTGAAATCCATAGATTATGGTGCTAGCTAGGGTTGACCACAACTCACAAGGACCAGGAATAGAAAATCACAGTACAACCACTCAAGAGGCAGGTTCAAGGCTCTGTCAGAGCATATAACTTACTCAAACTGAAACAAAGGCCTTCCTTCAAACATAAAGGTCCATGGAGCTTGGAGAGTCTTCAGCAGTTCCTGCTGCTCTCCATGTGGCAAACCCACAATGCGTCTTCTTCTTTGATGGGGTTTAATGGTGGTTGGCATCCAATGTTAATGGTGCATTACCGCCACCAGCTGAACGGGGTATTGAATAAGAAATGTAAAAACCATTGCAGGAAAGGGATAAAACGACATCATACAAAATACAAAATTAAACATGTCAACTAACAAAACCCATCCCACTTCATCAATCACATTCCACTCCAAAATACATCCATTCACAGACTCAGGGGCCTGTGATGGTGGAACATTCACCGACAGGATTTCTTGCACTGTGAAATCACGAAGACCTTTACCCATGCCACCTCATTCTCCTCCACCGTTGCAGCATTTCACTTCTCCTGGCATACAATACTCTTCTCTTCTGCACACACTTGACACATAACCAAATATTTTACATTCATGACACTCAAGGGGCTTTTGCACAAAAGCTTTTAGAGGGTATCTCATGAATCCTAACTTTATACGTATGAGACGGGAGAGACTCTTAATCAAAGAACAGTAGCATGGATGAAGTGAATTTATTTTCTCCATCCACTATACAGGTCAGTCAACCACTCCATCGATGTCTTCAGTTATATCCTCTGCCTTTATTTCTTGCTCCACCCCAGAAATAACCCCCTTGATAGTTACCCTGCTATGAATATCCACGCAGGAAACATTCCAGACCAATATCTTTTTGAGTCTTAAAACGCATCTTCTGCTCTGCACACACACACACATTTTTAAATAGACCACTTCTTGTGACTCTCACTGACTCTACACCTTCCTCCAACACAACCGATTTATATATAGTTGCTAGTGGGTCAGGAGTCAAAATAAAGCACACAGCAACAATCTCTCAGCAGTATTACCTACTGGTGCTTTCAGTAGCAGTTCTACCATGCTGTTCTACCATGCTGCTCAACACTTAATTTCAGAGCTCTTGAAAGGGTAACACACTGGGGAAGAAATCTGTTGAACATGTACACATGCACGCAGACTCAAAGTTCTGTCTTTGTGTTTGGCAGTGGAAACATCTATTGAGGGGTCTGGAGTGGTCCTGTCATGTTTGGTCACGTAATGTCCTGAGAGAGGCACAGGACAGAGATGGAAGAGCTTCATCTGGGGGCCACGTGGTGTGGTAGCCAGTGGTAATCCCCCCCCCCCCCCACCTTCCCCCCCTCTGGCTGCCCAGGGAACAGCCTAACCCTAACCTAGCCACACAGACAACGGTGAGGGATGACCTGTTTCCTGAGAGGGGAACATCAATGGAGAGAGCGGCTTATACTGTAGCGTGTGTGTTAGGAGAGATAGAGATTAGAACATGAGAAGTGAGGATGGTGTGTGTCCGTCAGAGAAGAGAAGAGATGGAGAACAAATAACCCTCAGTTCCTTCCTGACCTCTTGTGAGGGGGTAGGTATGTATGTCGTCGTTCATGGGGCTGTGTGGTGTACAGGGGTTTAGATGAAGGGGTATCAGACAGTGGAGACACTCCCAGACTAATAAATGATCTGGTCAGAGGATTCACAGAGGGGGGTAGAAGGGCTCTCTATCCCCCTCTGTGCACTGTGAAACTAAAACACACACAAACTACACATGCTTTAAATCACCCTTCTGTGTCAAATCATACACAGTCCTACACACGCCTTTGGCTGGCTATGTTTTGGTCTTCGTGGAGCTCAATGACTCGCTATTTTGGCGATGAATGAAAAACCTTCAAAGATTATACAAAATATTTAATATTTTTCACATTTTTCAAAATAATCTACGTGCATCAGGTGCATTTATATAGTCTTAATAGCTGTACATTATTTTCTCATAACTTTTCCTTACTGCCCACCCACCCCAAAATCCCCACCTTTGTCCTCTAGAACCGTTGACCAGTACAAGGAAAGTGAAGCTGATGTCACAGGAAACACTGCAGGCAGTACTTGACTTGGACTGAAATAGGTTCCGGTACTCATTTTGGGTGCCAGTACTGTTTTTATTTAGGTGCAGGAGCTCCACAATACTTTTGAGCTAATATTCTATAAGACGAATAGGAGCTCAAGCAGTAGAACATCTGAGGTGCCGGTACTCAGCTCCGGTGAGCTCCTGCCCTAGTCAAGCACAGTCTGCAGGCAAAAAGACCTCAGAGAGAAATGACAAGCATACAGCTCCACAAGATCATCAACATAAGACCATTAACAAGCATACAGTCAAAAATACTTGAAACCATAAATGAACACGGCCTACTATGTACATCATTCAAAAATGAAGTCAAGGTTAAAAAAATGGGTGCAAATGGAAGTGCCTTTTTCCTTTATGTCTGTCAGATACATTCTCTGTCTCATCAAAACAAAATCACTTTTAACTGCTTTTAAACACAGCCAATGCAGTTTTATAAAACTCAGAGCATCTGGATGCAAGACCACACATAATATACCACCACAATTACTGTAAATTATAGCTACCACATACAGAGGTACACACATACATATTCAGGTTTACAAAATGTCCCCTTCAGGCAGTACAAAAAGACATAAAAGAGTATTTTGGTGAGGATGATATTAATCGTATGTCTAGGTCTAGTTCTCCATGGAGCATGTTATTGTCTTTCAAGTGCATTCCTCAAAACAAACTAAATCAATGACCTTCCAAGTGACAGATCTACGCTTGCTGAAGTTTAAGGGATGGAGAGGGAGACGTGGATATGGAGGAGTGGAAGGCTTCTCAGATGTAGCCTATGCTGTGATCTTTCAAAAGATGCTCTAGGAGAGACCCAGGAGACTTTCCTTTCAGACAGGGCTGTGACCCCAACCACTGACGAATGAGAGAGGGAGAGAGAGAGGGATGATGGGGGGGATTTGGTAAAAAGGGTGCACGCACAGACACGCGCACACAAACACACACACCCCTGCCGTTTCTGGCCCAAGTCCCCTAAGCGTCTTGTCTTGTCACAGCGGCTGGCAGGCTGGCTGGCTGGCTGCTCATCTAGCTCACCCTTCAAGTTCAAACTCAGATCCACATCCATCTCCTGTGCCAGAGGAGACCGACAACCAACAACCGACAAGGGTGGCAGGAAACCTAGCAGTTAGAGCTTTGGTTCAAATACTTGAGACATCAAGGTGAGAAATCTGTCGATGTGTCCTTGAGCAAGGCACCTAACCCTAATTTGTTCCGGGGACACCGTACTACTATGTCTGACCCTGTAAAACAACATATTTCACTGCACCTATCAGGTGCATGTGACAATAAAACACCTATTTTCTTATTGATTTTACTCTGGAGCTACATGCACACGCACACAGCATTTACACACACAATATTTACACATATCATTCATACACATAATTTACACACAGCATATACACACACATACTTTACACACAGCATGTACAAACAGCATATACACACATCATGTGCACACACAGCATTTACACACACATGTACACACACAGCATTTACACAGAGCGTATACACACATCATGTACACACATATCATATACACACACAGCATTTACACACAGTATTTAAACACACAGCATGTACACACACAGCCTATGCACACACAGCATTTATACACACACAGCATTTACACACAACATTTAGACACACAGCATGTACACATACAGCACTTACTTACACAGCGTGTACACACACATCATGTACACACATAGCATATATACACACACAGCATTCACACACAGCATTTACACACATAGCATATATTTACATAGAGCATTTACACGCACAGCATGTACACCCATAGCATTTACACACAGCATTTACACGCACAGCATATACACACAGCATGTACACACAGCATTCACACAGCATTTACAAACATAGCATACTGTATATACACACACAGCATGTACACACATAGCATATACACACGTAGCATTTACACACAGCATTTACACACAGCATTTACACACATAGCATACTGTATATACACAAACAGAATTTACACACACAGCTTGTACACACATAGCATATACACACATAGCATATACGCACACACAGCATTTACTCACACACACAACATTTACAAACACACAGCATTTACACACTGTCACAATGTGTACTTACAGGTAAAGCATGTGAGGCTTTTACAGCACTGAGTGTAGCTGACAGTAAAGTTTTTGCTAAAGTTAAATCAGCAGTTCTGAAGGTCTACGAGCTTGTGCCAGAGGCATATCGTCAACGTTTTCGTTACAGGAAAAATGTAGATTCACAAACCTATTCTGAGTTTGTTCGTGATTTGACTTCTGCATTTAATCGTTGGTGTACAGCTTCTGAAGTTAGTACTTTTGAGGGTCTGTCTAATTTGATTGTGTTAGAACAGTTCAAAAATTCTGTGTCTGACCAGGTTGCTACATACATGAATGAATGTAAAGTTAAGTCTCCAAGTGATGCAGCAATCCTTGAAGATGAGTACAGGCTAACACATAAAAGCCATTTTGAGTCAAACAGTGACATGTACCATAAAAATAACTTTACTCCTAGGAATCATAGGTCACCTTTTTCTGGGGCTTCTTTCCAAAGACCTCAGCTGAAGTTTGGGTCTGGAGGACTTAAAGCACCGGTTAATGCTAATACCTGTCGCTACTGTTTAGTTGAAGGACATTGGAAGAAAGATTGTCCTCTGCTTAAATAAAAAAAAAGTCAGGTCAAGTTAAACCTGCTGTGATGGCAAGTCCTGTTACAGCCTCTGACCACCAGGGTGAACTTTTTCAGCCACTCGTTGAGTTTGATTCTCAGTCTTCCCACTGTGATTTTTCAGCCTTTATTTCAGATGGTGTAGTGTCCCTGGTAGATGACCAAAATGTTTCAATCAAGATCTTAAGAGACACTGGAGCTTTAGATTATTTTATTCTGGAATCTGTTTTGCCGTTCTCTAAAGAGTCTGATACTGGCAGTTGTATGGGTTTAGTTCCATTCTCTTGTCCTTTACATGAAGTTACCCTAAAATGTGGTCTGGTAGAGGGTGATGTAGATGTTGGGGTTAGACCCCAGTTGCCAGTAGAGGGAGTCCACATGATTTTGGGGAATGACTTGGCAGGTAGTAAGGTGTGGGCAGATGGCAAACTAAACATCTGTAAGAAGCAACCTTCAGTCTCACCTGCAAGGGAATCGTAGGATCAAAACTGTATGTCTCCTGAGGTATTTCCAGTTTGTGCAGTTACCAGCGCGGCGATTGAGAGTAAGCCAGAAAGTCTTGAGTTGCCAGTCAAACTCCAGACAGAACAGTTGACTAGTTCTAGAGATTCATTGATGGCTGAGCAAAAGGCCGATACTAACTTGGCTGATCTGTTTGATAAAGTTGTTCCTGATTCAGTGGTGAGGAATAGTGCTCAGTGTTATTTTCTTCTTGATGGGCTGTTGGTCAGGAAATGGGTTCCACACTATGATCAGGGTCTAGGAGAACCAATCTTTGAAATAGTTGTACCTACTACTTTGCGAAATAAAGTGTTGCAAACTTCACATGGTGATGTGGCAGGTCATATGGGTGTTCGTAAAACTTATGATCGCATACTTCTTTATTTTTTCCGGCCACGTTTAAAGCGGGATGTATCTCAGTTTATTAAAACTTGTGATACGTGTCAGCGCACAAGCAAGCCAAACCAGGTTGTAAAGCCAGCACCTTTGTATCCAATACCAGCCGTAGGGCAACCTTTAGAGCATCTTATTGTCGATTGTGTTGGGCCTTTACCAAGGTCCAAGTCAGGTCATAGCTACTTATTAACTGTTATGTGTCAAGCAACCAGATATTCGGCAGCTTTTTCCTTGCAGTAGTTAAAGCGTTAACTCAATTTATTTCAACATTTGGGATTCCAAAAATCATCCAGTCAGATCTGGGGTCTAACTTTACCTCCCATTTATTTGCTCGGGTTCTCAAACAGCTTAAAGTTAAACACAACAAGTCTACTGCGTTCCATGCCCAGAGCCAGGGAGCTTTGGAACGCTTTCATCAAACTTTAAAATACTTGCTTCGTGCATACTGTACAGAACTGTCTGCAGATTGGGAGGAGGGGTTACCTTGGCTGTTACTAGCTGCTCGTGAAGTAGTGCAGGAAAGCACAGGGTTTAGCCCAAATGACTTAGTGTTTGGTCATAAGGTGCGTGGGCCTTTAGCAGTGTTGCAGGATGGTTGTTTGCCTGAGGAACCACCTCAGAATCTTATTGACTATGTAAATGGTTTTAGGTTGAAGTTGTATAGGGCTGGTGAACTGGCGAAGGAAAAACTAAAATCTTCTCAACGGAAAATGAAACTGAAATAGGACGGACAGGCTCTTCTCACTCTTGTAAGTTCACCTTTTCAGGCAAAATATTGTGGTCCTTTCAATGTGTTGCGTGTCAGATTTGAACTATCTTATTGAAACCCCTGGTCATAGGAAGTCCTCTAAATTATGCCATGTGAACCTGTTAAAATGTTATCACTCCCAGGATCTAAGCAAAGTTGAAGGCACTCCAGCGGGGAGGTCAGCGTTGACTGCTGCTCCAGTCACTGCATCTTGTCTTTCATTTGGTGGAGGGGGAGAAGAGGAGGACGTTAGGGTTTCGGATGAGGTCTTACAAGGTCGGTTGAAAAACTCCCAGACTTTGCAAAACCTTGGGGTTTTGGTAGATCATTTAGATTCTGAGAGACGTGATGAATTGGTAGCTCTTATTAGAAACTACCCTGTTTTGTTTTCTGACACTCCATCGCAAACCCACTTAATTGAGCATGATATTGTCATGTTGTGTCTTGTCTCTGTCCTTTCCCTTCACCCTGTCTCCCTCTGCTGGTCGTTGTTAGGTTACCTTTTCTCCCCCGCTTTCTCCCAGCTGTTCCTTGTCTCCTCTAACTACCCATTCACCCCGTTTCCCACCTGTTCCCTTTTTCCCTCTGATTAGGTCCCTATATCTCTCTCTGTTTCTGTTCCTGTCCTTGTCGGATTCTTGTTTGTGTTTCATGCCTGAGCCAGACTATCGTCATGTTTGCTGTAACCTTGTCCTGTCCTGTCGGAATCTGCCGGTCTATCTGAGCCTACCTATGTTTGGTCATTAAAGAAGCTCTGTTTAAGTTAGTTCGCTTTTGGGTCCTCATTCACTCTCCATAACAGAAGAATCCGACCAAGAATGGACCCAGCGACTTCGGATCCTCTCCACTCAGCCGTCGGGATCCAGGGAGCGATGCTAGGCAGACACGAGCAGGAAGTGTCTGCTGCTCGACATGCCGTTGAGACCCTGGCCACCCAAGTCTCCAACCTCACAGAACAGGTTCACCATCTCCGCCTCGATCCACCGGCCACTTCCAGGGCTTTCGAATCTCCGGAGCCCAGAATCAATAACCCGCCGTGTTACTCTGGGGAGCCCACTGAATGCCGCTCGTTCCTCACCCAGTGTGATATTGTGTTTTCTCTCCAGCCCAACACTTACTCCAGGAGCACTGCTCGTGTCGCCTACGTCATATCTCTCCTTATTGGACGGGCTCGTGAGTGGGGCACGGCAATCTGGGAGGCAAGGGCTGAGTGTACTAACCAGTATCAGGACTTTAAGGAGGAGATGATACGGGTTTTTGATCGATCTGTTTTTGGGGAGGAGGCTTCCAGGGCCCTGTCTTCCCTATGTCAAGGTAATCGATCCATAACAGACTACTCTATTGAGTTTCGCACTCTTGCTGCCTCCAGTGGCTGGAACGAGCCGGCTTTGCTCGCTCGTTTTCTGGAGGGTCTCCGCGCAGAGGTAAAGGATGAGATTCTCTCCCGGGAGGTCCCTTCCAGCGTGGATTCCCTGATTGAACTCGCTATTCGCATTGAGCGACGGGTTGATCTGCGTCACCGAGCTCGTGGAAAGGAGCTCGCGCTCTCCGTTGCCCCCCTCTCCGCATCACTACCATCTTCCTCTGCCGGCTCGGGAGCTGAGCCTATGCAGCTGGGAGGTATCCGCATCTCGACTAAGGAGAGGGAACGGAGAATCACCAACCGCCTCTGTCTCTATTGCGGTTCTGCTGGTCATTTTGTCACTTCATGTCCAGTAAAAGCCAGAGCTCATCAGTAAGCGGAGGGCTACTGGTGAGCGCTACTACTCCTGTCTCTCCTTCAAGATCCTGCACTACCTTGTCGGTCCATCTACGCTGGACCGGTTCGTCAGCTTCCTGCAGTGCCTTAATAGACTCTGGGGCGGAGGGCTGTTTTATGGACGAGACCTGGGCTCGGGAACATGACATTCCTCTCAGACAGTTAAGGGAGTCCACGGCCTTGTTCGCCCTGGATGGTAGTCCTCTCCCCAGGATTCAGCGTGAGACGCTACCTTTAACCCTCACTGTTTCTGGTAATCATAGCGAAACCATTTCTTTTTTGATTTTTCGTTCACCTTTTACACCTGTTGTTTTGGGCCATCCCTGGCTAGTTTGTCATAATCCTTCCATTAATTGGTCTAGTAATTCTATCCTCTCCTGGAACGTCTCTTGTCATGTGAAATGTTTAATGTCTGCTATCCCTCCTGTTTCCTCTGTCTCTTCTTCACAGGAGGAGCCTGGTGATTTGACAGGGGTGCCGGAGGAATATCACGATCTGCGCACGGTGTTCAGTCGGTCCAGGGCCACCTCTCTTCCTCCACACCGGTCGTATGATTGTAGTATTGATCTCCTTCCGGGAACCACTCCCCCCCGGGGTAGACTATACTCTCTGTCGGCTCCCGAACGTAAGGCTCTCGAGGATTATTTGTCTGTAGCTCTTGACGCCGGTACCATAGTCCCCTCCTCCTCTCCCGCCGGAGCGGGTTTTTTTTTTGTCAAGAAGAAGGACGGGTCTCTGCGCCCCTGCATAGATTATCGAGGGCTGAATGACATAACAGTTAAGAATCGTTATCCGCTTCCTCTTATGTCTTCAGCCTTCGAGATCCTGCAGGGAGCCAGGTTTTTCACTAAGTTGGACCTTCGTAACGCTTACCATCTCGTGCGCATCAGGGAGGGGGACGAGTGGAAGACGGCGTTTAACACTCCGTTAGGGCACTTTGAATACCGGGTTCTTCCTTTCGGCCTCGCTAACGCTCCAGCTGTCTTTCAGGCATTAGTCAATGATGTCCTGAGAGACATGCTGAACATCTTTGTTTTCGTTTACCTTGACGATATCCTGATTTTTTCACCGTCACTCCAGATTCATGTTCAGCACGTTCGACGTGTCCTCCAGCGCCTTTTAGAGAATTGTCTTTTTGTGAAGGCTGAGAAGTGCACTTTTCATGCCTCCTCCGTCACATTTCTCGGTTCTGTTATTTCCGCTGAAGGCATTAAGATGGATCCCGCTAAAGTCCAAGCTGTCATTGATTGGCCCGTCCCTAAGTCACGCGTCGAGCTGCAGCGCTTTCTCGGCTTCGCGAACTTCTATCGTCGTTTCATCCGTAATTTCGGTCAGGTGGCCGCTCCTCTCACAGCCCTTACTTCTGTCAAGACATGCTTTAAGTGGTCCGTTTCCGCCCAGGGAGCTTTTGATCTCCTCAAGAATCGTTTTACATCCGCTCCTATCCTTGTTACACCTGACGTCTCTAGACAGTTCGTTGTCGAGGTTGACGCGTCAGAGGTGGGCGTGGGAGCCATTCTTTCTCAGCGCTCCCTCTCTGACGACAAGGTCCACCCATGCGCGTATTTTTCTCATCGCCTGTCGCCGTCGGAACGTAACTATGATGTGGGTAACCGCGAACTGCTCGCCATCCGGTTAGCCCTAGGCGAATGGCGACAGTGGTTGGAGGGGGCGACCGTTCCTTTTGTCGTTTGGACTGACCATAGGAACCTTGAGTACATCCGTTCTGCCAAACGACTTAATGCGCGTCAGGCGCGTTGGGCGCTGTTTTTCGCTCGTTTCGAGTTCGTGATTTCTTATCGTCCGGGCTCTAAGAACACCAAGCCTGATGCTTTGTCTCGTCTCTTCAGTTCTTCAGTAGCCTCCACTGACCCCGAGGGGATTCTCCCTGAGGGGCGTGTTGTCGGGTTGACTGTCTGGGGAATTGAGAGGCAGGTAAAACAAGCGCTCACTCACACTCCGTCGCCGCGCGCTTGTCCTAGGAACCTTCTTTTCGTTCCCGTTCCTACTCGTCTGGCCGTTCTTCAGTGGGCTCACTCTGCCAAGTTAGCCGGCCACCCTGGCGTTCGGGGTACGCTTGCTTCCATTCGCCAGCGTTTTTGGTGGCCCACCCGGGAGCATGACACGCGTCGTTTCGTGGCTGCTTGTTCGGTCTGCGCGCAGACTAAGTCCGGTAACTCTCCTCCTGCCGGCCGTCTCAGGCCGCTTCCTATTCCCTCTCGACCGTGGTCTCACATCGCCTTAGATTTTGTCACCGGACTGCCTTCGTCAGCGGGGAAGACTGTTATTCTTACGGTTGTCGATAGGTTCTCTAAGGCGGCTCATTTCATTCCCCTTGCTAAGCTTCCTTCTGCTAAAGAGACGGCACAAATCATCATCGAGAATGTTTTCAGAATTCATGGCCTTCCGTCAGACGTCGTTTCGGACAGAGGTCCGCAATTCACGTCTCAATTTTGGAGGGAGTTTTGCCGTTTGATTGGGGCTTCCGTCAGTCTCTCTTCCGGCTTTCACCCCCAGTCTAACGGTCAAGCAGAACGGGCCAATCAGACTATTGGTCGCATCTTACGCAGTCTTTCTTTTCGCAACCCTGCGTCTTGGTCAGAACAGCTCCCCTGGGCAGAATACGCCCACAACTCGCTTCCTTCGTCTGCGACCGGGCTATCTCCTTTTCAGAGTAGCCTCGGGTACCAGCCTCCGCTGTTCTCATCTCAGTTCGCCGAGTCCAGCGTCCCCTCCGCTCAGGCTTTTGTCCAACGTTGCGAGCGCACCTGGAAGAGGGTCAGGTCTGCACTTTGCCGTTATAGGGCGCAGACTGTGAGGGCTGCTAATAAGCGTAGAACTAAGAGTCCTAGATATTGTCGCGGTCAGAGAGTTTGGCTCTCCACTCAGAACCTTCCCCTTAAGACGGCTTCTCGCAAGTTGACCCCGCGGTTCATTGGTCCGTTCCGTATTTCTCGGGTCATCAATCCTGTCGCAGTTCGACTTCTTCTTCCGCGATACCTTCGTCGCGTCCACCCGGTCTTCCATGTCTCCTGTATTAAGCCCGTTCTTCGCGCCCCCGCTCGTCTTCCCCCCCCCCCCCCCATCCTTGTCGAGGGCGCACCCATCTACAGGGTCCGCAGGATTTTGGACATGCGTCCTCGGGGCCGTGGTCACCAGTACCTTGTCGATTGGGAGGGGTACGGTCCTGAGGAGAGGAGTTGGGTTCCCTCTCGGGACGTGCTGGACCGTGCGCTGATCGAGGATTTCCTCCGTTGCCGCCAGGTTTCCTCCTCGAGTGCGCCAGGAGGCGCTCGGTGAGTGGGGGGGTACTGTCATGTTGTGTCTTGTCTCTGTCCTTTCCCTTCACCCTGTCTCCCTCTGCTGGTCGTTGTTAGGTTACCTTTTCTCCCCCGCTTTCTCCCAGCTGTTCCTTGTCTCCTCTAACTACCCATTCACCCCGTTTCCCACCTGTTCCCTTTTTCCCTCTGATTAGGTCCCTATATCTCTCTCTGTTTCTGTTCCTGTCCTTGTCGGATTCTTGTTTGTGTTTCATGCCTGAGCCAGACTATCGTCATGTTTGCTGTAACCTTGTCCTGTCCTGTCGGAATCTGCCGGTCTATCTGAGCCTACCTATGTTTGGTCATTAAAGAAGCTCTGTTTAAGTTAGTTCGCTTTTGGGTCCTCATTCACTCTCCATAACAGATATAGACATCGGAGATGCTAAGCCTATCAAACAGAGATTTTATCGTGTATCTGAGGAGAAGAGATTGAAACTGGAAACAGAGGTGCAGTATATGTTGGACAATGGTATTGCAGAGCCATGTTGTTCAAATTGGGCTTCACCCTGTCTTTTGGTCAAAAAGTCTGATTCCACTTTCAGACCTTGCACTGATTATAGAAAAGTTAACATTGTTACTAAAGCAGACCTTTAGCCTATTCCTAGGATGGAGGACTGCATTGATCAAGTTGGGTTAGCAAAGTATGTTAGCAAATTTGATCTTTTAAAGGGATATTGGCAAGTACCCCTTACCAAAAGAGCTTGTGAGATTGCTGCCTTTATAACTACATCTGGTTTGTTCTCTTATACAGTGATGCCTATCGGCTTGCGGAATGCTCCAGCCACCTTCCAGAGGCTAATGAATTGGGTGGTCTCAGGTCTGGAAGGGTGTGCCATGTATTTGGACGACGTGGTCATCTACTCAGACTCCTGGGAGAAGCATGTTTGGAGAGTGCAAGCCCTGTTCGAAAGACTGGTGTGGGCCAGGTTGACTATTAATTTGGCTAAATGTGAGTTTGCCAAAACTACAGTCACATACCTAGGCAAGGTTGTTGGTCAGGGTTTTGTCTGTCCCGTGGAAGCCAAGGTCCAGGCTGTGAAGCAGTTCCCACAGCCCTCCACAAAGAAAGAACTGATGCGCTTCCTGGGAATGGCGGAGTACTACCGTGCTTTCTGTAAAAAACTTTTCAGTAGTAGTGTCCCCCCTGACCAATCTGTTGAAGGCCAAGGCTGAATTTATCTGGTCCACCCAGTGTCAAGAGGCATTTGATGCAGTTAAGGCTCTTTTGTGTTTGGCACCTGTATTGGCAGCACCACATTTTGGGAAACCAGTCAAATCGGCGCTGGGGCTGTGCTTCTCCAGGAGAATGA
Organism: Oncorhynchus clarkii lewisi; assembly: GCF_045791955.1. NCBI lineage: Eukaryota > Metazoa > Chordata > Actinopteri > Salmoniformes > Salmonidae > Oncorhynchus > Oncorhynchus clarkii. Next base: position 14,638,951 of record NC_092152.1, read on the forward strand.
TAACAATGTTGAGTGTCCAATCAGTTTCTTCTCCCGGAAATGTAATAAGTATCAGCAGAACTATTCTGTAATTGAAAAGGAGGCTTTAGGAATCATTTGGGCTTTACAACACTTCGGGTCTATGTTGGTTCTGGTTTGACCCCTTTAACTGTGTTCACTGACCACAACCCACTTATTTTTCTGAGGTCCCTGCAAAATCCCAACCAGCGCCTGATGTGTTGGGCTTTGTTCTTGCAACCATTCAACCTTGATATTAGACACATTAGTGGTAAGGATAATATCCCGTGCTCCTTTAACCTAGTTTGTATCTTCTCTCTGCTGACCCCTATGGGCTGTCTGCGCCACTTTCCTCTTAAATTGCTCCCCAGGTACCAGGGCTGCCGAGTTTGAGGGGTGGACAGTCAGTTGGGGGACACGGGGCTACGACTAGGAGCCGGGACTGGTATCCTTTTTTTTTTGTGGGGGGGGGGGGGGGGGGGGGAGATTTTAATTGTTTTGAATATGTTGGAGGAAGTTGGGATGAGGGTGGGACCCTCATTTTAAGGAGGGGGGTGTCACGGCTCCTCCTCTGCATTGCAGGGGCAGTTCCTCCTGCAGGCAGAGGAGGGTCGTTAGTGATTGGAGTCACCTGGGATCAGAGTATTTAAACTGTCACTAATCACCTCTCTCTCTCTCCGCTCCTCCAGGTATGAACCTGTTTTGTTTGTTCTTTTGTAGTTTTGCATAGTTTTCACTCAGTCATTCACACACACACAGATTCACGCATCCATGCACTTTACATACACCTTACATTATGATACTTCCACACCTCGTTCCTTTTTCTTAGTTTAAAGTTAATAGTTTTGTTTTACAATAAAGAAAAATGTTTAATTGGCCTATACCTGTTTGCGTCCCCTCATTTTTGCCACAGGCTGAGCGGGCCTGTGACAACACACATCATTTACATGCATCATTTACACACCCATCATTTACACACCCATCATTTACACACACATTTATACGAACATATATACAATCAGCATTTACACACATCTTTTACACACCCATCATTTACACACCCATAATTTACACACCCATCATTTACACACCCATCATTTACACACACATAATTTACACACACATTTATATGAACATATATATACAATCAGCATTTACACACACAACATGTACACACATAATTTACACACATAGCATGTACACAGTGTATGGGCACACACCCAGCACACAACTAGCTTGTTTGCTTGCATAAACACATATGCACGGGCGCACACACACACACACAGGTCCCTTGAAAGAGATCACAGTTGAGCTGTGGGCACAAGAGATGGGGCAGATGGAGAGGGCGGCCAGCCTGAGGCAGAGCGTCGGAGTGTGTGTGTCTGTCTGTGCCCACTGAGGCAACACATGTGGAGATGAGAGGAGAGGAGACCAGCCTTTCAAATAAGATTACTGCTCGGGCTGCCTAAGGCCTGCCTGGCGATTGTGTCTGCACAGGGTGACATCTATATTAGCTCAGTTGCACAGCAACAAGCCACACTCTCCTGCCTCTGCTGGGGGAAATGACACTCCGTTTCTGGGTAGAAAAACACTAATCTGGGCTATCGATGGGAGTGAAGATTGGCATATTGGCAGGACTGCAGAAGTTTTTAGTTTAATTTAAAATAGGGTGTTTGATGTTTTAAAGTTTCCACATTCATTTGGATAAAGTACCACTGGGATAGGCCTACCAAGTGAAAAGACATGTACAAATACAGCTTCTTATATTGAAATGAAGGGGTGTGTCTGTTTTCATTTTCTATCTGCAGTGAGCAAGCAGCAGAACATGATTGGAGGCTAACAGGCTAATCAACATGGTAACTTACTGTATACTGGCTGAGGTAGAAGCTAATCAACGTGGTAACTCACTGTGTACTGGCTGAGATAAAAGCTAATAAGCGTGGTAACTCACTGTGTACTGGCTGAGATAAAAGCTAATAAACGTGGTAACTCACTGTATACTGGCTGAGATAGAAGCAGAAAGACACACACACACGCTTGTGTTTTTCAGAGGTATCATGCCCACAGTGGGCACAGGGGAAAGTGCCCCCTCAGATTTGTCCTGTTAAAAAAACAACTATAAAAAATGTTGTTTCTCTGTAATACTGCTAGCCAACTAGCAGTTTTATGAAGATGGCTTTAGCTAGCCCAAATAGGTTCCCAATCTCCCAACTTCTTAACTAGCTATCAACAACTCATTTTAGGCTATCAATCAAGTTGGATTAACTAGCTTGTCTAACTATCTTAGTTGGCATGCCTGCTGGCAAGGTTGGTAGACTTAAGCAATTACAAAAATAAGACTCACAATCCTTTCAATCACTCAGGAGGATAGACACCACTCAGGAGGATAGACACCACTCAGGAGGACAGATACCACTCAGGAGGATAGACACCACTCAGGAGGACAGAGACACCACTCAGGAGGACAGAGACACCACTCAGGAGGACAGAGACACCACTCAGGAGGATACAGACACCACTCAAGAGGATAGAGACACCACTCAGGAGGATAGACACCACTCAGGAGGATAGAGACACCACTCAGGAGGATAGAGACACCACTCAGGAGGATAGAGACACCACTCAGGAGGATAGAGACACCACTCAGGAGGATAGAGACACCACTCAGGAGGACAGACACCACTCAGGAGGACAGACACCACTCAGGAGGATAGACACCACTCAGGAGGATAGACACCACTCAGGAGGACAGACACCACTCAGGAGGATAGACACCACTCAGGAGGACAGAGACACCACTCAGGAGGATACAGACACCACTCAGGAGGATACAGAGACACCACTCAGGAGGACAGAGACACCACTCAGGAGGACAGAGACACCACTCAGGAGGACAGAGACACCACTCAGGAGGACAGAGACACCACTCAGGAGGACAGAGACACCACTCAGGAGGACACAGACACCAATCAGGAGGATAGAGACATCACTCAGGAGGACACAGACACCACTCAGGAGGATAGAGACACCACTCAGGAGGATAGAGACACCACTCAGGAGGATAGAGACACCACTCGGGAGGATAGAGACACCACTCGGGAGGATAGAGACACCACTCGGGAGGATAGAGACACCACTCAGGAGGATACAGACACCACTCAGGAGGATAGAGACACCACTCAGGAGGATAGAGACACCACTCAGGAGGATACAGACAGCTCAAGAGGTATGCTTAGATATTACATATAATTAAGGATAATGATTATGGCTCTAGATTGCAGGAAAAGGCTATTTCGGGTGTTTGAAAAATTCTAAATTCTCCAACTTATGGATGGTGGAGCTAGCCTTCCTCCTGACCATACCCCAACCATCCTCACGTGCCCCATCAGATTTTTGCGGTGTATGAGGCCCCTGCTGGTTTTGAAATGTGTATTGACATATCCAATCTACCTGGTAAATAGTAGTGATGGTGGGAAAAAAAATCACTACAGTTACATATCGGGATATTATTTTTGTTGATATATTGTATGCAATATTATTTGTGATGATATATCATATAGGTTTGACAATATTGCAATATAATTTTTGCGCTAGTTGACTTTACCTGCACAATATTTTTCCTTTAAAGATTGTTCTCCATCATCTTTTTAAATATGGAGCCAATTTGTTTTGAGAACTTTTATTTTCATGCCTGATCAAATCTGGCTTTCTCACGGCTCTCTCTTGTCCCTCTGCAGCAGACATATGGTGAGCAATATGTTGGGAACATTCAGTCGCAATAACATCACAAGCGAATCATATAAAATCGTGAGAATCACAATACATTTCGTTTCGGCAGCTAAAGTGTCTTCATTAAGCATTTACACCCTTTTTCTTCTTTCACATTTTGATGAGTTACAAATTAGATTAAATGGATTTAATTGTAATTTTGCGTCATCGATGTACATAAAAAACTCAACGTGGAAGAAAATGTTGAAAATGTATAAAAGATGAATGAAAAATAAACACTGCTTGATTAGATAAGTATTCAACCCCTGAGTCAATACATGTTAGACACACTGATTAAAGGGGTACGTCTCTAAGAGCTTTGTAAACCTGGATTCTTCAATATTTGTCAATTAATATTTTTTAAATTCTTCAAGCGCTGTCAAGTTGGTTGTGGATCACTGCTAGTCAGCCATTTTCAATTCTTGCCATAGATTTTTTAAGCAGATATAAGAACTATAACTAGGCCACTCAGGAACATTCAATGTCGTCTTGGTTAGCAACTCCAAGGTGAATTAATCTCCCAGTGTCTGTTGGAAAGCCGAATGAACCAGGTCTTCCTATAGGATTTTGCCTGTGTTAAGCTGTATTCCATTTGTTTTTAACCTAAAAAACTTGATAGTCATTGCCGATGACAAGCATACCCATAACATGATGCAGCCACCACCATGCTTGAAAATATTGTACTCTGTTTGTTGGATTTTCCCCAAACATATCGCTTTGCATTCAGGACATAAAGTTAATTTCTTTGCCACATGTTTTGCAGATCTACTTTAGTGCCTTGTTGCAAACAGGATGCATGTTTTGGAATATTTTTTATTCTGTACAGTCTTCCTTCTTTTCACTCCGTCATTTAGGTTAGTATTGTGGAGTAACTACAATGTTGTTGATCCATCCTCAGTTTTCTCATATCACAGCCATTAAACTCTGTAACTGTTTTAAAATCCTTCCTCTCCGGCAACTGAGTTAGGAAGGACGCCTGTATGTTTGTAGTGACTGGATCTATTGATACACCATCCAACATCTAATTAATAACTTCCCCATGCTCAAAGGGATATTCAATGTCTGGTTTTTATTTATCTACCAATCGGTGGCCTTCTTTGCAAGGCATTGGCAAACCTCCCTGGTCTTGGTGGTTGAATCTGTGCTTGAAAGTCATTACTCGATCGAGGGACCTTACAGATAATTGTGTGGGGTACAGAGATGGGGTAGTCATAAAAAAATTATGCCACTATTAGTCCATGCAACTTATTATGTGATTTATTAAGCACGTTTTTACTCCTGAACTTATTTAGACTTGCCATAACAAAGGGCTTGAATACTTATTGGCATTTCAGCTTTTCATTTTGAATGAATTTGTAAAAAATGCTAAAAACTAAATTCCACTTTGACATTAATTATTGTGTGTAGATCAGTGATACAACATCTCAATTGATTCAATTTTAAATGAAGGTTCTAAAACAACTAAATATATAAAAAGTAAAAGAGAGTGAATACTTTCTGAAGGCACTGAGTATTGTGATAATATCGTATTGTGATATTATCGTATTGTGATAATATCGTATTGTGATAATATCGTATTGTGATAATATCGTATTGTGAATATCGTATTGTGATAATATCGTATTGTGATAATATCGTATTGTGATAATATCGTATTGTGAGGTCCCTGGCAACTCCCAGCCTTAGTAAGTAGCTTTGGGATGGTTCAATTATATGTTCCTAATGGGGTTATTATGGAGAAATCTCTGAATGAACTCATAACTGTGATACTCATAGTTGAACATTACGAGGAGGGCATGACATGGACATCTGTCAGACGGGTTCAGTAAACACCTGGGTCTGAAATAGTCTGCTATTTCATCCAAACTCATCTCTTTGTTGTCTCTTTGTAATAATTACACTTCGAGAGCCTGTATATGTATATATATTTTTTAAGTCAGTAGAAGAGAGAGAGACAGAGAGAAAGAGAGAGACGGAGAGAGAGAGAGGGAGAGTGTTCAGCTGGTTCAAACCAGTGTTTCTCTGCTTCTTGGCGTTGGACGGGTGAGGGAGGGAAGATTCAGTGGGCGGGCAAAGCCAGTTATCCCGGGTTGTTTTTCCTTCTTTTATTTGGACTATGACTGGGATCCACTTTCAGCTCTCGGTACTGCACCTGTTAAAACACACGCGCGCACACACACACACACACACACACACACACACACACACACACACACACACACACACACACACACACACACACACACACACACACACACACAAAGGGAGGGAGAGAGAGAGCTTGTGGTCAGGTGGGGAAAGCGAAGGATGCTGGGGTGGATAGAGTCAGTGAGACCCCTAGGAAGGCTCAGTGTGTCCATTCCTCCGTCCGTCAAGCTGTGTGGAACAGTGGCCTGGGGGAAGGAATCACACAAACAAACAGAGCAAGACAAGGGTTCATGGGAAAGCTTGGAGAGAGAACAGAGCCATGGAGGCTATACAGGAAACACAGGTTAACCCTTAACAAGCCGTGGCTAGGGCTCCAGCCGCATTGTAGCAGTGTGTTGTGTTGCTCCATCTATGAAACACTGTGATATGCAATGCAAACTGTATTACCATGCCTAGGCTTGAAATCCATTACGTTTACAAGTCTGATGAAGAACAAAGTCAGATTGAGACCAACTACACACAACCTCCATTCAAATAAACACAATTAATGATTTCCTCCTTATGCTGTGTTCTCTAACAGAATAAGGGGCCAGACAGTCGTAACACACCTATCTCTAAATCACACTAACCACGTTAATATCACACACAGACAAAGTCAAAATTATAAATTAGTTGCTAATGGCAGCCTGCAGTACCTCGGTTGGCCTTCAATCAGAAGGAGCAGCACTGAGCTAGCATCCAATGTCACTTCCTAGAATAGCTCAAAGTGCCCATGCGATCCAAAAACTCTTCCATGTAGCAAGATGATGAGATGCTGAAATGATACTTTCTTATCTTCAAATGCACCAATGAGCATTCTCATAGGAAACAATGGGGTGACATCATCGATGGCTTAGTCCATATTACTTCTACAGTCTATGGTCATGGTGTGGTCAAAAATACCTGTAGTCAGAAAGGCCATTTTAGACATTTGCTCCCATGCACATATTCTCCATCCATGATGTAGACTTCATGTTAATACCCTTTCCCTTTCTCTCTTCCCTACTCCCTCTCTCTCCCTCACTCACTCTCCTCTCAGAGTTGGCTGTAGCGGGCTGGCTGAAAGCGGCCCTTTATTCCAGGCATTGTGTAACCTTTTCTCTCAAATCCACCATAATTAAAAGACAGTGGAAAGATGAGTGACTTCATGAGCAACGGATCCACGAACCATGGCGAGAGAGTATCTGTCACTCATGGACCACGAACCACATCCAGTATGAACCAGCCTGAATGTTCTGGGGGCTCCAGAGATGACTTAACCTGGCAGAGGACAGAGAGGAGGAAGGGAGAGGGGGCAGGAGAAGGAGAGGAGGGAGGGAGAGTGGGAAGGGGAGGGAGAAGGACAGGAGGGAGAGGGGGAAGGAGAGGAGGCAGGGAGCGGGGGAGGGACCAGTTTGTTGACCTGGCTGAGGCTTTTATCTTGGTGTAACCAAACCAGTACAGATTCTACAATACACAGAGAGAGAGAGAGAGAGAGAGAGAGAGAGAGAGAGAGAGAGAGAGAGAGAGAGAGAGAGAGAGAGAGAGAGAGAGAGAGAGACAGAGAGACAGAGAGAGAGAGAGAGAGAGAGATGGGGTCATTTATTTACCATGTTTTATTGCAACTCAATATCAGGAAGGTGTTCCTAATGTTTGGTATCCTCAGTGTTTTCCGAGGAGGACAGGGAGCCAGTGGGGGTTTCTGCAGAACATTCTCTTTCATCCAGAGAAAGGATAATGTACTAGGTAATGGGTGTTAGCCCCTCACTCACAGAGACACAGTCCCGCAAGACACTGAGAGACACACACCCTCTCGGTATCACTGAAAGCCTGAAGTGCATTACACTCCACACTGTCTGACACCCTGTAAGATTTGCCAGACAAGTTACTGACATCCTCTAAGCGTTCCCCTTCTCCAGTGTGGTCGCTCTGTTCGCTGCGGCCGGAACACAAGAATCTCTCATCATGGCCATCTGAGAGCTAGCTAGCTGCTTTCCCATTTGTCTCCTGCTGCTTAACAGTGCCACTTCAACAGGCAGTGTCTAATCCTTAATCTGTCACACGAAACATCTCAGACACATCAGCCTGTCAGTGCATTAACCCCCTCCAGTCAACCACACACTGTCTGTATGCTATTTCAACTCCCCTACACAGCAGTCACCATCAATGTCCCATAAAGGGATCGGTGACTGGAGTCCATATGTTCCTCCTCTTCTTATCACTAACAGCACCAGGTGGTGATGATTCAGAGCTACAATGTCCATGGGCTACAAGAAAAATATCTTTCAAAACATAGGATCAATTTACAGCTGAACAAATAAGGACAGGGTGAGAGAGTGGAGGAGCTAGAGGACCTGCTTCTGTACATATGTACTGGTCCTGGTGATGATGAGCACAGACCCAGGGGGAGAGGGAGAGAGACGGGGGAAGAGAAGGATTCCGGCCACAAAACAGTGGGGTGATGACAGATACTGTTTTCATATGGGTTGGGATCCTTTTCTAGTCTGGCCAACTAAAGCAGCCACTGGAGCAGAAGCCCAGGGGACCCAGGTTTTTATATGGGCCCGTCCCATCTGTGCTGCTGCTGGGATGAACGGCTGCACTGTGTCAGTCAGGCTTTCATTATGGGAGCTTAGGGGGCCGTGGCAGAGCTGGTGGGATGCCACTGTCCGTCGAGTGAGGCTGAGATCATGCCATGTCCATGAGTGATGGAGTGAATGCGTTCATGAATGATTGAGTGAGTGAGTGAGTGAGTGAGTGAGTGAGTGAGTAAGAGAATGCACATCTGGGCGTGGGACAGGTTCACTTTAAATAAGTGCTTTGCCAGGAGACATTTGGGTCACTTTCTGGAGCACAGAAACAACCCTGATCTGAGTTTTGTTGTTTGTATACTGTTGGCCATCAATCCACTGTCATACAACATTGGATATCTTTTCAAAAGCAAAGCAAGGAGTGAGGGTAAAGCCGACAACACATCCCAAGCAGGACATTGTATTGTCAATGCCTGTTAAATCAAATCAAATCAGAATGTATGTCACATGCTTCGTAAACAACAGGTGTAGACTAACAGTGAAATGCTTGATTCTGGGTTCTTTTCCAAAAATGCAGAGTTAAGATAAAGATACAAAAACATAGAAATAGTGACACAAGAAAAAAATACACAGGTTATTTATGTACCAGATGGGAGTCGATGTGCAGGGGGACGAGGTAATTGAGGTAGATACATACATATAGTGATGGGTAAAGTGACTTGGCAAACAGGATAGATAATAGACAGTAGCAGCAGCATATGTGGTGAGTGTGAATGTGTGTTTGAGTGTGTGTGACTGTGTGTGGCGTCAGTATGCATGTGTGCGCGTGCTATGTGGGTCTGGGCGTATGTAGTGTGTGTGTTGGGATGTCAGTGTGTGTGCATAGAGTCAAGGCAAGAGAGTTAGCTCAAAAAAGGGTCAAGGAAGGTAGTAATTTAATTAGCTATTTAGCAGTCTTATTTTGTAGTCATGGCTTTGGGGTAGAAGCTGTTCAGGGTCCTGATGGTTCCAGACTTGCTGCACTGTTACCGCTTGCTGTGCGGTAGCAGAGAGAACAGTCTATGACTTGGGTGGCTGGAGTATTTGACAATTTGTTGGGCCTATCTCTGACACCGTCTGGTGTGAAGGTCTTGGATGGCAGGGAGCTCGGCCCCAGTGATTTACTGAGCTGTTCTCACTACCCTCTGTAGCACCTTGTGGTCGGATACCAAACAGTTGCCATACCAAGTGGTGATGCAGCCAGTTAACATGCTCTCAATGGTGCACAGGTAGAACTTCTGGAGGATCTGAGGGTCAATCCAAATCTCTTCAGCCTCCTGAGGGGGAAGAGGCGCTGACGTGCCCTCATCACAACTGTGTGGGTGTGTGTGGACCATGTTAAATCCTTAGTGATGTGGACACAGAGGAACTTGAAGCTCTCGACCCGCTCCACTACAGCTCGATCGATGTGGATGTAGTCCACAATCAGCTCCTTTGTCTTGTTGATGTTGAGGGAGAGGATGTTGTCTCTGATCTCCTCCCTATAGGCTGCCTCATCGTCATTTGTGATTCATCCTACCACCGTTGTTGTGTTGGAGTCGTGCACTGCCACGCAGTCGTGGGTGAACAGGAAGTACAGGAGGAGACTAAGCATGCACCCCTGAGGGGCCACAGTGTTGAGGGTCAGCGTGGCAGATGTGTTGTTGCCTACCCTTACCACCTGGGGCTGCCCGTCAGGAAGGTCCAGGATCTAGTTGCAGAGGGAGGTGTTCAGTCCCAGGGTCCTGAGCTTAGTGGTAAAGTTGGAGGACACTGTGGTGTTGAATGCTGAGCTGATGTCAATGAATAGCATTCTCACATAGGTATTCCTTTTGTCCAGGTGGGTGAGGGTAGTTTGGAGTGCAATAGAGATTGCATCATCTCTGGATCTGTTGGGGAGGTATACAAATTGGAGTGGGTGCAGTGTGTCTGGGATGATGGTGTTTATGTGAGCCATGACCAGCTTTTCAAAGCACTTCATGGCTATGAAGTCAAACGCCTACAATTCCCCCAAAAAGTTTGCAATTTGGGACTGTCTGTTGCTATTCAAATCAAAATCCTTCTGGGGAACTAAACAAACAAAAGTTTGCATGTCAGGAAAAACTAGTTTTCAGAAGAAAAGGAGGGAACCAGATAGAACAAAAGAAAGAGGAGAGAGAGAGGTCTCTCAGAAGAGCTGCAAGAGAGAGACACGTCACACGTTCCATTCCTCCTTCCGGCTGACAGGCCTGCCGTCAGCTCTTGCGGCTCCGCTCGTTCGTGTTCACGCTCACCCTTCCTAATAAAGCTACGCCGCCCCGCATACGAAAACATGGCGAGCTAGTTAAAGTCAAAAAAGAGAGAGAGGGAGAGAGAAGGGTAGCAATTTGCTTTGAAAAGAATTGTAGAGCACAAAGATAACATCTATGGGAGACAGTGGGTAAAAGACCTGGCGTTGCTCAAAGGCTTCTCCACCCTCGCTCCTCTCCTCTCCTCTCCTCGCCACCTTCCCTCCTCTCCCCATGTTGACAGTTGAACTACAAAACAACCTTTGAAGTGTGCACTGCGGAGGGGGCGCCGCATATTCCAGAGAGCGTTTCGTTTAGCAGTGTCAGGCAACGGCGGGCGGCGTCCCGGGACCCGGTGTTCCACATGGCTCTCTCTCTTTCTCACTGTCGCCCTGCCATTAAGTGAGAGTATTCCAGTTTGAAGGCACTTGGGCGGGCGGGTAGTGGAGCAGGAAAAGGCAAATATAAATAAGTCAATGAGAAGAGACAGAGAGACATCGTTTTAATGATACTACCCTATGATGTTTCTACAGGGGGAGAAAAGTAGCTGCAGGCTTCATCTTTTGTGATGCCTATAACCTAGCATTATGGGTATTAAACGGTGCCAAAAAACAACAGCTAGCGCACCGACACCCACAGACAGGGGATTCAGCAGCACTCAGGTCTACTTTTCACAGAGAATAAGCATGTCAAGGTGAAAGCAAGGCAAACAGACAAAAAGAACACAGAGAAAAGTTTTCCCAGCAAGTTTGCAGGCTGCTAAGTGGAGACTAATTGCTTGCTCAATGTAAAAGGTTTAAATGTGTCCCAGAGATGACGAGGGAGGGGGACTGTGGCAGAGCAGAGTGGAAGTTGTGATGGATGGGGTCTGGCACCTAGCCTCAGCCCTTTAGCCCCCTTTGACCCCCTGACCTCTGAAGTCCCCAACCCAGCAGCCAATCAGAGCCATAATCCTTCAATGACGAGTCATGTCTATTTCTATGGAGGGGTTAAAACCTGCTACTTTACACCGGCCATAAAGGAGCACTTGCTATGCTAATTGCTACCGTCCTATTATGCAGTCCACAGCTCACATGGCTAATGGTGTCATAAAGCATGCTGGTACACGAAGCAGTCCCAGACACCAGGTTGGGAATACTTAGGTTGATTATGGCTTTTGGCTTCGTTTAGGGCACATGGAGGATTCCCCTAGACCGTAAAGGTAGTTTACTCTGGCATAAAATCACAACCAGCCATCCAGAGGGGAAAGTATACAAGGCAGCCATTAAGGTTACAGACTAGGAAGAACATGAAGGAAAACGGAGCAGCTATAAACGTAAACTGAGTAGCAAGTAAAGAGATTACACCAAGGCTTATCTGTGGGTTTCAGCCAATGCAGCACCTTTGTGCTTGTCTAGAGGGTTGCCAGTGCTGTTAGAGGCATAGTGTATTTAAGCTAAAGAGCACACTGTATAAAGCCTGTGTAGCTTTAAGGTAAAGTGCACTGTTAAGTGTTCACTGGGGCTGAGGGAGTGGCAGTCAACCCTGTCCCGTCACCCACTCCTCAGCACTTCAGTTGACCACCGCATCAACAATGCTACAACTGACTTACAGCAATATGCTGAATGATCCACTGTTCTCAAAACACACACACACACACACACACACACACACACACACACACACACACACACACACACACACACACACACACACACACACACAATATTTGTCTCTGTAAAAATACCAATACCAGGAAACCAAATAAATGTTATAAGTTATATATCAATAAACACATATACACCTTGGTGACGCACAGAGACACAGAGTGACAGAGAGACAGAGATAAACAGAGAGAGAGACAGAGAGAGAGACAGAGCGACAGAGAGACAGAGATAAACAGAGAGAGACAGAGAGACAGAGATAAACAGAGAGAGACAGAGAGACAGAGATAAACAGAGAGAGACAGAGAGACAGAGATAAACAGAGAGAGACAGAGAGACAGAGATAAACAGAGAGAGACAGAGACAGAGAGACAGAGATAAACAGAGAGACAGAGAGAGAGAGACAGAGAGACATAGATAAACAGAGAGAGACAGAGAGACATAGATAAACAGAGATACAGAGATAAACAGAGAGAGACAGAGAGAGAGAGACAGAGAGACAGAGAAAAAACAGAGAGAGACAGAGAGACAGAGATAAACAGAGAGAGAGAGACAGAGAGACAGAGATAAACAGAGAGAGAGATAAACAGAGAGAGAGAGACAGAGAGACAGAGATAAACAGAGAGAGTCAGAGAGAGAGACAGAGAGACAGAGATAAACAGAGAGAGAGAGAGAGATAAACAGAGAGAGACAGAGAGACAGAGATAAACAGAGAGAGACAGAGAGACAGAGAGACAGAG